>NC_050534.1:12740359-12768528 GCF_002922805.2 Oryzias melastigma | reverse complement strand
ATTGGCGACCTCACCAGTGGGTTTGTGGGAGCCGAGAGTCTCCTGAACATACTGACCATGCGAGTGGCCCCCGTGGCCTTCACTGATGTGGATATCATAGATATGGGAGTGGGTCTTCAGTGTGAAGATGAGTCCGATCAAGTATGAGGCAGGCAGCAGGACAGAGATGGTGTACACAAGGGGCCTAGAAGGCAGAGAAGAGAGGAAAAAATAAAAAAATTCTGCACAAAAATGGGCTGAAAAATTACATTTAGATATTAAAGACTTACTCAATATGGGTCAGGATCAAATGTGGGTCAGCCTGGCTCTTAGAGAATAACAAAGGATGTTGAAAATACAAAATCATACTCATGATACCATCATGCGCCAAAGCGTTGAGAATAGAACGTACCGTACATCTATTCCAGAGCTCTTGGCCCTCAATTTAACACAGTTTTTCTTCATAAAAGTAACAGCTTTTATGCATTCAGGCCACCAAATGCATAAATAAAGAAAAAAAGTCTGTATTTTATAAGAATAAATTAATAATTTCATAAGTTAAAAATTTGTAAGATTATAGTCATAAATGTTTGAGCCAAAAGGGTGTTTATAATTTAAAAAAAAAAGTTTCATGTGAGGAAAAAGTCCATTGAAAACAGTTCAGTATCAATTGAACAAATAAGGAAATGCTAAGTCATTTAGTGAGTATATATTGCACATATAAATACTTAAAACATTGAGACTAGTAATAAAGATTCTTGACCCACAAGAAGTGGATTTTTGGCGGGGGGTGGCACAAACGCAATGAATATAAGTCCAAAGTGCATCATGGGACATGGATTTCTATTATAAACTAACGGCAGGGGTGTCAAACTCAATCGCTCAGGGGGCCAAAATAAAAAACACACTCAAGGTTGCAGCTAAAACAGGATAAACACACTCAAACTAAACTTTAAAACCTTTAAAATTGTAACTTTTTAACACCAATATGAATAAAAATAGGCAGGAATATTGTTCCAGAATAAATCAATTTAAATAACTTAATATTTTACTCTCCATGAAAATATATTTTGTCAAAATTATAGAAGATAGATAAAATCGGGCCATGAATAAGAATAAAATAAAATTATCTGGAGGGCCGGATCTGGCCCCCGGGCCTCGACTTTGACACGTGCCATAAATGGCCGCATTGATAGGTTTAGTTGGAATATTATAGATACAAACTTTATTTCTTCCTTGTAAAATTACATCTCATTTAAACACCTTTATTTTCAATTTCTAAATTTTACGTTGCCCCCAATACTCAATCGTAATTTTGTTTAACCTTAGCCAACAGAGGAAGTAACATACCGTATCATAGTGACAGTCTTTGCAGGTAAAGGGAACGCTGGTATTTCCTGGAATATTTGAGCAGCTTTCACAAACTAAATTACCAAAAGTCTTTGAGAAGAGGGTGGGAGCAAATACACCTGCAAACCCCAACAAACAAGTTTAACATGTGAGGATTAAATGTTGGAGAAATAGTAGAAATAGTCACCCTGACCTCCAACAGATATAAAGAGCAGAGCTGAGCTCACACCAGCTGAACGACTGTTAAATCGCTGCTCGCTGTGCTTGATGCCCCCAATGGTCATACAAATGCCCTGCACACAAGATGGCAAAATAACTAAACGATAAAGAATCTTTCAAACAAAAAAATAAATGTTCAAAATAGTAATCTAGAGTATTTGCCAGTGTGAGCACTCACTGGTATGAACAAAATACACCCGAGCAGCGTTCCGGTCAGAGCAGCTTTGACGATTTCTTCGTAGCATTTGGTGCCAGCGTGGTGCCCCCGCAGCAGTGCTGTGATGTAGAATGTGATCTCTGTGATGGAGCCAAACGTTGCGTTTACAACTGCCCCCACGGCAAAGTTACTCTGTGCAGAAATGCTGCAAGGACAGAGCATAAAAAAATGTAGCAAACTTTATAGAAACAAAAACGTTCTGATCATTTTATGATGATGCTGTTCTTAGCCAGCAATTTTTTTGGCTAAGAACAGCAGCCCTGCCCCCTTTCCCCTCCCCCATTTTTGAGCAGGGAGATTGTGCATACTCTACGTCACAAATTAGCTCTTTTTGCCACCTGAATCTTTTCATCTGCCCCTGATTCCTAAGAATTTAAACATATAAATACCAAAACACTATTTTAAGCTTAATCATCTTTACACGTCCTCCATTATCAGAAGAATTACACAAGAACGTCGTCTTTAAGAGGGTTTTAGCGGTTACGTTTTTCTAATTTGTTTACCGCACATGGTGCTTTACCTTGCTATTCCCATGCCGATGTAGTAGGACAGGGGAATGATGGAGGTGATGGCTATGGCAAACATGGTCTCTGAATTGAGATAAGCATGATCGTGGTCCGTATAGCCAACGATTAAAGTCATAAATACCAAAGGTAGCAGGTCTGCAAGAAATTTAAGGAAAGGAAGCAAAGTTTGGCATCTCAAATGATCACATAGCATTTTCTGAATGACTTAAAAGGGATACTGAGAGCAAAAATGTTGATTCCTTGGATGGTGTACTTGTAATAATACATGTTGAAAGCTTGGCAGCAGTACAGGGTAACTCTGATCTCGCGTAAAAGGTTCTGCTAAAGAGAGCATACGAGGAAAATGTATTAGCTACATAAAAAGGACCGTAAAAAGGAGCCAAAGGAGAATAACAGACTACCATTTCCTGCTTCTTGATCTGGACTTCTTCTGGTGCCATCAGGAGGACAGTAGTCAAGATCCGAAAGTTCATTTTTGCAACAGGAATTGAAAACACCGGCAGCCAGGAAAGCACGCACGCCAAGAAATGGACCACAGCCAGGACAGGGTAACCCAGCAATAACCAGATGTAGGTGCTCACACGACACTGCAGAGAAACCATATTTAATGTACAGCAAAAACAGACAACTATCAGGCATACTTCTTACCCAGTAGTTGGATGCTCTTTTCTCCGGCAGAGGTGGAACCGGGATCTCGGTAAGGATGGGCGAAGAGACTAGAAGGGGAGCACAGTCCCCGTCTTCAGCAAGATCTTCATCGTCTTTCTGGGATGAAATTCGCTCACAGTTTGTCGGCTTCATGTTGGCATCACTGCCCTGTGGGTGAGATCGTGGACCGTCAGCTATCCTTATTCTAGCCATCTGGATCAGAGAGTTTTATTCAATGAAATACTTATAATATTACCTTCACAATTGCCTTGCCGAATGGCCAAACAAGGTACAAGGCCATCTTTAAACAGAGCTTTCCTGGAATTGTACAAAAAAAGAAGGTAGCATGTTTATTAGAGTTAAAAAAAAAATCATTTTTCTCAAATTATTTATGACATACATACCATAAGGGGCACCAAAAATTGTTAGAAACATTAGAGGACAAATGAGGATGTAGAACAATGAGATCCACCAACCGAATAAAAACACATAAGCTATGTTACCAACTGTGACCACAGAGCCTGAAAACACACACACAAAAATCATGCATTTTGGTGATTTCCTTTTAAAATTGTACCAAAAAAAAATTTACCATTGGGAAGGAAAAAGTACCTTCTCGAGGCTTAACAATGCTCAGATCTGTGTAGAGTTCTTTGACTATTTCTGATCGATCCTCAATCGGTCTCTCGGTAACGTTGCCCTTCCACTTTCTGAAGCCAAACTAGAAATAGAGCAAAAGAACAGATTTAAAACAAGAAACTTGCTGGTGGCATTTTAATTATGATCATGCCGTTTAACAAAAATAAATAAATAAAAACAACATCTAGGCCATCGTTTCTGCATAGCAGCAGCGGATTATTAAAAATTAACCTCTAGTTGACACTGAGTAAGCCTGCCCCCTTTCCCATCACCTATCCATTTACATGCTCTCCCACTAGCTTACAGCCCCTCACAACTCCCCAACTTAATATTAGCAGTGCAACAAGAGTGGTTAGCAATATCGGAGCTATCAAGCCGAGCAGTTTCAAGTCAGATGCCGCTCGAACAAGGAAAATGAAGCCATCCCTTTGCATCGGAATCTGTTTATTACAACAATTTGAATAAAGAAATACAATTTTAAACATGTCCATCATCATCAGAAAACACAATTTTCATCAGAAAATATTGACAATCAATGAATCTTTGGGTGTATTTGGCTAAAGAACAACAATCTTTCTCCCTCTCTACCCACCTTGTAGTTGTTGGCTTCTCTCTGCGCCTCCACCTCATTCTCCACTCTGATTGTGGTCTTTGTGGTCCCCTCGTGCCAGCCATCTTCACCAAAGTGGGACGGAGTCGACCGGACAGATGTGCCATTTGCTCCTGCTCAAGAATCATTGTTAACTTTGTCTACTTTTTTCTTGAACGATGATTCATTTGAGAGTGAGTTTAAGTCAAACTAACGTGGGAAGTCTGGTTCACCTCTGTGGACAGTCAGGAAACACTTTGGCGTGAAGTGGCAGAAATGATGGGAGCAGGCGTCTGGCGACGGCGTGGCCAAACCGTTCAGCTCTGGATGCTGAGGCCTCTCAGACCGCCCCTCCATCCACGAAGGGTAACGGTTTTCTGGATCGAGGCAGTTCTCTGTACGGGACAACCATTGAGATTTCAAATGAGCGTCAGCCATGACCAGTTTTCCCTCTAAGGGTGTGACCAACAAAAACCTCCTGAGGGTCATGAGGCTTCTTCTCCACAGTCAACTGTGTGCCAAAACGAATCCCATTATTGACGCAAATCAGCAAACAGACACCATTATGCATATTGTTTTAACTTATAAAATAGGATGTGGTTTGAATTAAAATGCTCCGATGAGTTAGAAATAAAGTTGTAGCAGTACATTGGATTTATTAAAGAAAAAGATCCAAATTTAAAAACACATGATGTTATTTTGAAGCTTTAAAACTGGATATAATCTTTAAATTTATTTATTTATTTATTTTTATCTTGGTTAAATCAGGTGAAACATAAGAGAAAAAGCAACAAGGTTTGCAAAAAGTTTTTAAATGTAAATAAATAATTTAAATATATAAATATATTTAAAAAACTCAGATTTTAGAGTTATTTTGTTCAATTATTAAAAATAAAATGTTTTAAGCACATGCTGACTGCGCAGGTGACTTTAATGAGCACGCTGCAGACATATTAACACACAAACTCCAAGTATCCCTTTAAATATATTCAAATAAATAGTCACAGCCACTTAACTAACAATAATAATTAAACAATATATATGTTAAGGTCTCACCTGTGGATTCAAGCACAGACCTTGTCCGCGGTTTTTCCAAATCCTCCGGGATAAAAGAACCTTTTCTGAGGGACATGTTGTCGGTTTGTTCCCACAAGTGTTTCTGTCACAGCATCTCGCTTCTTTTATCGTCTTTTTCCCCTCTTAACGCCTGCTGTGAACTGACTGCCTCTTCATCCCCACCACCACCACACAGGGGAGGAGGAGGAGTGAAAGGTGAGCCCTCACGCGGCGGACACAACGCCTTTATACGACGAATAAAAGTCTGCTTTTTCTAATTAACCCGTTCATAAACTTTATAGAAACATATACAAATCTGTACTTTTATTTTAATGTGTATAATTTATTTAGTTTGTCAATGGTAAAACTCTCAAAAATGAATAAATACAAAATAAGTTGATGCTATTGCTGTATATCACCAGCAGGGGGAGCTCTAGTTAATTAAGATATCATCCAAACTTGGAAATCTTTATTTACAAAAAACAAAACACAGCTGCACAAACATGGCGGGTTTTTTTTACACGGTTGTGAAGAAAAAAAAGAGAAATTTAAAAATGTTTTACAAATTTTACTAAAAATAATAATAAAAACATCAGTATATTTTTTTATATTTCAGGGTTATTTAAAAATAGACTTCATTGGTAGGTCTTATCTATTCTGTTTTGTTGATTGCATAAATAACGCTCTCAAATGTATCTTACATGAACTTATCAGGCATTTGGGCCAGTTTACAAAAATATTTCATACTGACATTTTGGTTAAAGCAAAAAAAAAATAATAATAATAAAAACTTTCCCTTCCTTAATTTTCAAAATTTTACAAATAATAGCTATATAGTAAAATCTTTGTACAACAAATATACAAAAACAGCACATAGTAGGAGAAAAATGGAGCTTAAAGGAGTAAAATCTACTTAAAAAAATGTCTTTTTATGAAGTTCAGAGTGATACAAAACACAAAAAATGCTTCAAAAATAGGATGTTTTAAATATTTACATGGACATAAGTTGAAAAAACATTGTAGTAATATGGATTTCTCTAGGAAAAGCAAACCTAAATAATTCATTATCATCATTGCACCAGGCAAGAGTGATAATTAGGACGAAGTACAGAAGCTGCATAGACGCAGCAGCAGATACTGTGACTGTGACTGTGGGAGCGTGATAATTTCTGGAACATACATTCAAGTTGGAGGAAGTCTCATTATTGTGTAGCCATCGAAAATGTATTCTACAAGCTTTTTCTTTGCACATAAGTGTAAAAAGCTCTAAAAGAAAACTTAACTCTAACTACTTTAAATGCATTTATGTCACCGTGTTGCTTATATTTACTTCTTGAGTTAACTGCATGGAACTATAAGTCATTTACAGACGGAATAGTTGTGATACATGAGGAATATATAACAATAAGACATGAAATGTGGAAATACTGATGGTTTGCTAGAATTGCCCAGACTCTGAACAAAGAGGCTGATAAGTTCAAATCTGTGCTAACATGTCCATGTTGCTGTTCTGTAAGCAGCAGGTCTGATCTAGATTGTTGTGTTCTATTTTCAAGAAAAATATATACATATATTTTCAAGCCAAGAACAGTTTAGCTGCCTTGCTCTATGCTCAGAGTTGCCTTTAAAATGTTCATAGATACATTTTTTTTTCATTTATCCATTAAGGAGTTCTATTTTTCATCTTGACAAGCTAAGAAACTCTTAGTAATAAGTGTGAAAGTATCCAGCACTTTTTCTAGCTTAATCTCCATGTACCGCTGAGCACTTTTTGTGCTCTCAGAAGTCAGAGTCTGCATCCATGAGCTCTGCTTCCATTAAATTGGTCCTGGAATGCATGGGTCCATAACCGGCCCTCCTGCCAGCTGGTACCCGAGCCACGTGAGCCATTCTTTCTGTCAGTCCATCGGTGAGGTCCGCCTCTCCAGGGGGAAAAGCAGAGCCAGCGAGCTGCCGGTTTGAAGTCGAGGGCTGCCAGCGAGGTCTGAGACCCACGCCCTCTGAACAGTGGTGCCTGTTCCAGGTGTCCTGGCATTGCAGGTAGGGGCATCTCTCCTCGTAGGAAAGAGGGTGTGAAGGTGGGAAGTCCGAGCAAGACCCCGGCAGGACTTCTTCCTCCATTTTCTGCTGCTGCCTCTGCTGTCGGTGCAGGTTGCCGACTAGGCTGGAGTTGCAGGGAAGTTTGGGAAGCCGAGGCACGGAGCTGCGGCCGAACTCGCGCTGGGGATAAGGCTGGCGATCCGCCACCTCCTCGTCCGGGCGCACCTCCTTCCTCCTCTTCTTCTTTTTCTTCTTCTTCCTCTTTATCATGTCTGGTGAAATCTCAGCCTCCACCAGCCAGAGTCTGTTTCTTTCCTCTGGAGGAGGTACTGTTGAAAGATCACAAAAATTATCAAATTTGTCCTAACTACTTCAGTCTATTTGAAAGTAAGCTCTCAAAGAAGCGTTAGCTCAAAAACTTACCGGGGGTACCGGTGGGGGTGACAGAAATGTCCTCAGGCAGGATGGCGCCTCGTCTCGCCACCATTTTGGTCACATGCTGCGCCCATGCAGACGACATGTCGTTGGAGGGCTCATTTATGTCAAAGTTAATTCCAGCTGTGAAAAAGAGAAAACAAATCTTTTAATTAAAAAAAATCTAAATTTGGGTAAATGTGTGCCATGAAAACAAGAGACAATTTGTGTCGGTATTTTGGGCAACAAGGCGGTTTATTTTTATTTTGAAATGAAGAAGAAAATGTGATTTATATGAACCATAATAATCCCTTCAAGTCTCAATTAAAAACTTGTAGTTGCACTTAAATACCACAAGAGGGCAATATACAAAGGATTAGTATTCAATAAAACTCAGTAGAAAGTATGTAATGGTCTATATTTTTGTCTTTTTATCGTCTTTTTATTATGCACCTTAACATGATGACTGCTTTTGAGACTTACAACAAACATAAAACTCTCTTGAATGCTCACCCACTGGCCCATCATGGGAGACGGTGTGCATGCTGAAGGACAGCTCCTTCTCGGGGTCCTTGTGGAGCTCCTTCCTCATTGCAAAGGCTTTGGCGATCATCTTGCTCTTCTTGATCCTCTTGGGTTCATTGTCACTGCGGCCAATGATCCTGGCAGAGAAACAAAAGTATTTTTGATTGATCTGGAAGTTGTTTTATTTTTTAACCTTTATTTTTTTATGTTCTTTAAGCTTATTTGTGCAAATTCAATGGCTATACTAGTGACCTATAAGAGGCATTTTTTCTCTATATCATAAAAATAAAATATATTTAATCATTTTTAAATGTCAGAATTAAAGAAAAAGCCAAAAATGTCTTAAAAACACCACTCTTTAAATTTCAAAATAAAACACACACTGAAAGAGCCAAAGTGTCCTTTTCCCGCTTACTTGAACCAGGTGCGTTTCCAGATGAGGATGGTGGCTTTAGTCCACACCCACGTGCTCATGGCTATTCCAGTCCCAAACATGGAGAAAAGGTTGATCTTTTCCACCATCAGACTGGGACGGTTTTTAATGGTGCATTCTGGGATGGGCTTGTTGGTTTGGGAGGCAATTGTCACATTGGCTTCACACCTGTGAGCAAAGAAAGCAGCTGCTTAAAGATTCTATAAGGGAACACATATCTGGATACAGACTGCTTCATAAGAAGTTTGTGTTTTAACCATTGACTGTATATGAAAACTGGACTGAGTAACGCCTCCCCAAACAGGAAGTACCTGAGAAGTCCAAATCCCATAGACTTCTACTGAGAAGTTGGTCAGAATAAGCAGTCTTGCTCTGTTCCTTTTTCTTAAAAATTTTCTTACTAATATTATTTTTTTCAAGATTTTTTTTATTGCAGATTATTCAATCAAATACCTCAGTAACAGTGATTTCACGTCGAACAAAACATTTGACACACTTTCAAGTGGAAGGGGTGTGGACTTCCAAAACCCCCACTTCTGATTGGCTAGAGTGGTTCCCATAAACGAGGACTCAAGCCGACTCGGATCAATCACTGCTTATGTCTGGCTCCAACAAGGTGATGTCAAAAAACAACTGATTTGACTTCATCTGGGTGGAGCCAGAAGTAAATAGCTTCCTATGAGTGATGTCACACTCGCTCAGTCCAGTTCTCTTTTAGATTTTTAGATTTTTTTGTTTTGATTTTATTTATTTGCACATAAAATATATGAAAAAAATGTATGTATTAGAGCCTCTACCCAATAAAACTTTAAAGTAACATAAAATACAGTTTTAAACATTCACAATTATACACTTTACACTTATACATTTAATGGTCTTAACCTGAATAGTCAGTAAACAGTGTTTTTTTATAATAATACAATTATTAAACTCGTTTATAAAAGGATATACTTACATTTTAAAATAACAAAATATTACATCCCCTGTAGAAGAACTCATAAAAAGTATTATTTTGTCCAACTTTTAGAATTTTTTTCCCCATTCTTAAACAAAAAAAGTATGTTTTTTTTATTTATTTTTTTATTACTAGTAATAGTACTGAGTTTACTATGTGGTTCCGTACACTACTAAACTGTGTCGCGTCAGTATATGTGTGAGTCAAAAAGTAGTGTTTGCACAGAATCTTACAGCACGTATTCTCTGAAGCTCTTCTCCCATTCCGCCTGGTTGAAGAAGTCATAAAAATGGCATCCAAACGTGATTAAAACAAATCCAAATGCAAGAAATCCAAATATCCCTGATGACAAGAAACACATTAGATACTGTCATTCAAAAAGACTCAATATAGAACTAAGAAAGGTTCTGAATGAAGATAAAAATGTGATTCATAAAAATCATTTTTAGAATAACAAAAATGTTTGGATTCAGAATGATCCAGTGCGTTTGCCATAGTAAACAGGAAATGCTCATGGGCGTACATATCTGTGGTGTTTACATTCCTTCCCTTTTTTTCTTTCTTTCTTTTTTTTCTGTAGCCTCAGACGAGAAATGCAGAACGGTTCAGGTTTGTCTAACCATGACTGAACCTTATGTGGTATGAAATGGATTTAAAACAGCCTGATGGCAGAACTCACCAAGTCTCAGCATTGTCTCGTTGATTTTACTGGCTGCTTTCTCGCTTAGCAGTCCTGGGTGGTTGCTCTTGATAGAAAACAAGGTCATCACACCTAAAAAAAAAGGAAAAGTTATCACTTGTCGTGCCAAATGTCTGTGATTATAATAGTATTTTGATTTAAGATGGTCGTGCGCTCACCCCGAATGAGAAAGTAGCCACCGACTAGAAGCACCACTCCAATCGGCGCCAGAACAAATCCGGCTCGATACCTGTAGTTCTTGTAGCCGACAAAGCAAATCCCACTGACAGAGTCCCCATCCACCTTTAAAGAAGCAGATTAAAGTGAATTTAAGATCATTTTAAGTAGATGGAAAGAATTCCCTAACCGTCATGGTTACCTCAGCGATGGCGAGGATGGCGACAGTGAGCACAAAAGGCACGGACCAGGTGACCATGTGGAAGTAGGAGGTTCGACCCGACAGCGGCTGGTGCGTGGTACCCAGCGCTTTGAAGGACGTGTGCCAAGCATAGGTCAGCATGACAAACCAAATCACCCCTGACATCAGGGAGTAGTAGACGATGATGAAGATCGTGACGCACGACAGCGTTTCCGAGGATCTGGTGAAGGAGGAGGAAAAAAGAGCTGTGAATTCATGACATTTTTGTATGGCAAGGCAACGGGGTCAATAATCGCCAGGGAACGCGTCATAGAAAATTGTCATAAAAATGTTTTTAATGCACGGTTTAAAAGTAAATTGCGCCGTCAAGACCAGCGTACAAACGGAACTCTCTAAGTGTCGTTCTAGCGTGTTCGAAACAGCTTCTAAAATGCAGTTTTGTTATCTTGTATATGAGAATCAAAAACACTGTTATGCTTAAATAAAACGACTAGAGGTTACTTCCAGTCGTCTGCTGTGGCCTAGCGATTAACAGAGATGCTCTTTGGCTTTTTCTCATGCCTCTATAACCGAGGAGGGCAGTACGGCAAGCAAAAGGTGTCAAAAAAGCGGGGAGTGCAGCGCCTCACCTGGACATGTTCTACGGATAATATTTATTATCTTAAATATTGAAATGTTCCCAGAGTTTCAATAAATCAGTTAGAACCTAGTACAAAACTAAAGTTTAATTTGAACAGTTTTTGTAGATTTGGTCTCAAGACATGTATACGTCACTAGAAACGACATGTTTTTGTTTTTTGTCCAAATTTCAAATATATTTTCTTTTTATAAATAGGCCTCAATGAGAACTTTTTCTGATGTAGTATATGTGAGAGTATATTTATGTGTATATGTTTGATCAAATATGTTTTTAAACTTTTCAAGAGTATTTTTAGACTTTTATCTTGTTATTTTTTCCAGCTGTTTTTTTTTTTTTTTTAACTTTCTACTGATCCGAACCTTCTGCCTTAGACGTTTTATTGTAGCATAGCGACATTTTCGACGCCCGTATGTGACACAGCAAAACACCGCTTTGGACCTGCTGTTATGAATGCGCTAGAATAGCATTTTGGATATGTAGGTAAGATGAGATGGAATGGCGCTTTTACACTGACCGATACAAGGCGGCTTAATTTACACCATTTTTACTGTGCTTTTCCCGGCAATTATTGACCGGTTTTGCTTGCCATATTTCGGTCAGTTCCTCGCAGGGATTTATCCGTTACGCTTACGAGGGCTCGCCGAGTCGCATGGTGTTGTCGCTCTTGCACACAATCTCTTTGCGGGCTCCATCGAGGAACTGGGCCAGCCAGCCGATGCTGCCCACAAAGAAGCAGGCGTTGATGTAGAAGAGAATGACAGCCGGGTAGCGGTTGGAGTTTTTCCAGTCGGCAAGAAATGTGGCCTGAAGATAAAAAAACAGAGATGGCTGAAGACAAAGTGATCAATTTTTAAAAAAATCTTTTTTGCATCTCATTTTTAAAAAAACAAACTCCTTGACATGATTTGACAAGCATGTTTACATCTCACCAGAGTGAAGAAAGTGCAGAGGAGGGTGATGGTGCCAAAGTAAGCGATGTAAGCGTGCATATCATTGTGCTCCTCTTGGGTGAATAGCGGGTTGTCGCACTGGATTCCACAGCCCTCCACATCCTTGTACCAGCTGGACTGAATGTCTGTCTTCACCAGGGGAGCTTCACACTGGCCCGACGTGTTGAACTTCAGCTTCTGAACCTCATTCTGCAAACAGAGGAGGCAAGTAAGGGAAGCTTGTGGGACAATTTGAAAATAATTAGGGAAAAGAAACCAACTTGTCTTGAAAGGTTAAGTCGGGAGTGCATTAAATGACTTTCCTTAGAATTAAAGAAAAATGATCAGGAGGGCATACCGAACATCCCACAGGGAATTTATCACACTTGAGGAACTCTGGCCAGCCTCTCTCCTGATCCACGATGCTGCAAGGCCGACGTGTCGCCAAACACAGGCTCTGGCTGGGCAACTCAACTCGACCGTTCTCACATTTTGGCATGTAGACGGCACAGAGCAGCGGCTGGATGACTGACCAACACCGAGGAGCATTACGTAAACCTACAATGTGAAAAAAGCAGACAGTAAAAGACTGTTTGTTGCCTCCATTATGCTACTGAAAATATAAATGTCAACATCTGGACAAACCCATTTTACTTAATTATATTAATACATTTCTACAGAAAATCCTTCCCAAATATCATAAGAAAGTATAGCTCATCATTGCACTATCAGAGATAAACTGCATCTCGTATATTCACCTCAAACCTTTTCAATTATTTTTTTTTTTTACTGTTTATAGTACTATTTGTTGTACTGATAATTGTATCCAGCCCCCCCAGATCATTTTTTTATTTTATTGTTGTTAATGCACATGTTAATGCACATTTATCTTGTGCACATTTCTAACTTTAACAATTTTGACAAAAACTATTTTTATGGAGGGTAAAATCTAGAAAGTTGTTTAAGGTTTAAGATGATTTATTCTGGAATAATATTTCTGCCGTTTTATCATTCATAATTATGTTAAAAAGGTGCAGGTTTAAAGTGAAAAAAATGGCATTCTGCTAGCTTTTTGGACTATTTTGGCATGTACCAAGATTTTTTTGGCTGCTTTGGAGGTTAGCTCATATTTCAGTTACATGCTAAGTGTTTGGGCTAATTTAGGCCTTTTTTAAGTTTTATAGGCTGTTTTGGAGTTTAGCTAATATGTAAGCTACATGTTAGCTGTTCTGGCTAATTTAGGCTGTTCTTTTTCATTTTTTTTAGGGTTTTGGAGTCAGGGTAATATTTACATGCTAACTATTTTGGCTGATTTAGACTTTTTTTTGTTTTTTAGGATATTTTGAATTTTAACAATTTTTCAGCTACATGGTAACTGTTTTTTAGGCTAATATGGCATTTAGCTAATATTTTAGTGGGGTATTAGCTTCAGCATTTTTAGCTATCAATTTCAGCATCTTCAGCTATCAGCACTAGCATCTTCGGTGGCTAAATTCAGCTTACAGCATTCACATTAGAATTGGGTAATAGGTAATGCTATATATCTATTTCATAATTGTGTTGAAGTTTTAAAAATGCAGTTTTAGTGTTCAACAAATGTTTAACTCCTCTGCATTAAGAAGTTTGTTTGCATTTAATGTTATAGGGGTTTAAAGAACGTCAGATCCTCACACGTTTTATCTCACTAAATCTGTCCATCTTTGCTGAAAGTTTGGACACCCCTGTTTTACCATTTCTAGCAATAAAAGCAAAAGTCAGCTATTACCAGAAATGTATACAAACTCCTAACACTTTTCTGATAGGGATTTTATTTTGAAAGAGACAGAAACTGAGCTAAATTTCTTCAAGACATAAGGTGTTGATATTGTTTCTAGTTACATATTCCTGAAGGATACTGACAGTAATTTTAAACGATAATAAAAATCTTTTGGTGAATGGAAATATAAGCAGAATAGGGGTTTTAATTGTGGATTTTAAAACATTTGAATGCACTAACTTTGTTTTAGTGCAAAACGATTTATCTTATGAGGTAAAATAAAGTAACAGTAAGTGCTAATATACAGAAAATGCCTTAATTTATTAATTGTATAAGTTCTTGCAGTGTGTAAAGACAAAAAAATCTGTATATTTCTTTTTTCCAATTCATTAAATGGTCCACTTTGTTATTTTCATACCTTTAATAATCCATTTTTACTTTTACAGTACACACATTATCCATACTTAGGTTAAAATGTTGATGTTTTTGTGGTATTTTCTCATGAAATACCACTTAAAACCTAATTATTTATGTATTCAAATCATTGTGAACCAGAAGCAGACCAAAAAATGTTTCATTTATTGTTTATGTTTGAGACCTCGTTTGGACAAAAAGTAGTGCCTTATATTTATGTAAGTTGTAATACATGGATTGTATAGTTTTAGCGTTTTTTGTTTTAATTTAGATCTATTTTTTCATGATTATTTTTTTAATGTCTGATAAAATCTTACCAGACCACATGGTGAGTTTCTCAAAAACTTCCTCCTGGCTGCTGGAGTCCTCCGCCAGGATCAGAGAAGTGTGGCTGTACGGCAAAGGAGACCCCAAACAAGTGTTGTATTTAAGGACCTCGCAAGTTGTCGTTTTTTTGCACATATCCTCAAATATCGTCCCGTTCGGGGACAACGCCGCCCCGCAGCCCGAAAACCAGGCGGTCCAGACGCAAAGCATCCCGTAAACTCCAACAATGGGGCTCCAACCCTGGGAAGACATCTTGATGGTGTAAAACTCAGCTGTGGAAAAACTAAAATTCCCGGAGATTCCCTGATCCAAACTCCTCAGTGGTCCATACAACCGTCTTCAGCACTAGAAGAGTTTTCCAAACGCGACATGGTTGAAGGAAAAGCGTCAAAACACTTTAAAGTTATTACAAAGTCCTCTCGAACTTTTTTAATTTGCTGTTTTCGTGCGCTTTTCCCACGATTTCCCAGAATTCCTTCATTACTAAAAGTCCCTGAAAGTGTCTTCATCCAGAGAAAAAGACGCTGGAAAAACACCGTAAAATCTTCATTTTTTAAGGTGTTTAAGGCAAAGAAGGGAGACGAAGGTTGAAGCTTCGCCCTCCCCCACTTCCATAAAAAAAGTTGGAAAAGTCTGGATCCCTGTAACAGGATCTCTGGCTCACATGCGCCACCCCTTCATAATACAAGCCAAAAACTGGGGTGAGATGTGACGCCGTGGATCTCTGTGCATGTCCCAAAAATGTGACATCCCTCTGAGTGTCTGGAGAAAAATCCCCTCCGATGATGTGTGTTTTTTTCTGCTTCTGGGAGTCGCAGCTCTGCGTGGCTTTGTTTTCTTGTCTCTGGTATGCACATGGAGGGGGAAAGCCAGGGCTACAAAGCCTCTCCTCTCCCATCCCCCCCTCTGCAAGTGGAAGAATGTGCCTTATGGCAGACCTTCTGAAAGTCCTCCTCTGACAGGTCGAGCTCCCATGTTTTGGTGTAGAAGAAAATGATCTTGAACAACAATGAAAAAAATACATCAAAAGTACATTTATTTAAAAAAATGTTTCTATTAGAGCTTTTATTTTGAAAGGATATGTTTTATCTGCTCTCAAAAAGTTTTTTAAATGTTCCAAAGTATTTAATGGGGGTGTATCAATTATTGGCCAAACATAAAATAAGTCATGGAGACTGTATTGACCGTTAGGTCCCTGTTAATAGCTGCCTAACCAAAACTACTTAAAGAAAACAAATAAACAAAGCCTGCAAACTAAGACTACCAACCCCAAACTAAAATAACAAAACCTAGTAGAGTAAGACTGCTGAGGACAAAGAGAGGAAAAAGAGGAAAGAAAAGAACACTTTCTTTTAAAGTAAGGATTACTTAATTAGCATTAATTTAATTTATATTAGTTACATTTATAAATTGATGGCTGAGGTGCACTAACATGATAAACTATGTAGGTTTTTACATCCCTGTTGACCTAAAGATGTTTTGTTTGCTCAACGCTACCTCCAGAATGCACTGATTTCATATGCAAAGGAAAACTTTGGTAAAAAGTTTGATCTTTTTTGAGTTAAAAGTACATATTATCTTAGGCTGCACAACATTGATTACTAGCTGCCCAAAGCTGCACTGAGATTATCTTGTTTGGCACAGAGCATCTTTTATTTTGAAAATAAGTTTAAAAAAAATCCTATTTTGAGAAATGCTAGTTTCTTTTTGCTTTTGTTTGTAGCAAAAAATAGACATGAATGCAAATCCAAATTTCTTAAAGGCTACAGTCAAACTATGTGGCTCCTTCTAGGTTTTGATCAGTAGAAAACAAGCCCACATGGCTCGCTTACTGTTAAAGGTTGCCGATCCCTGACCTTGATGAAAGAGAACCTTGTTCACCAATATTCTTGGGAGTACAGTAGTATAATGTGATGGCAAAAAAAAAAAAATGATGAGCAACACTTTAAATCATGCAAAGACATGACCACATGTTATGTTCTAATAATGTTCCTTTTGTATTATTTTGATGTGGAAAAATAACAGGAACCACAAATGATGATATGTATAGAATTTAAGTGGATTATACTAGAATTAAAATAACAATTATAAAAAAATATTTACAATGTTGTTTTAAAAAAAAACTAAATACAACTTATTGTTTGAGGATTTAATATTATTTGTGAGATGTTACTTATTTTGTAAATCGCTCCCTTTACTTCTAATGCATTAATTAAACCTCACTGTCACCCTAAAATATTTGATGGCATTTTTCAGTTTTTTATGCTGAAACAATAGACATTTATGTAAAAGTTTTTTATCCTTTTTTTTTAATCCTGAAGTAAAACAACACAGAATTGGACTTTTAAAAAAAGCATATACATATTTTAAGGATTTGGAGTCAAAGTGGAAATGTCCAATTTAAGGATGTTATTAACAGCAACTTTTGGTCAGTTTTCTCTTAGGGACTTCCATAACAATCTGAGCCTTTTACATGGTTATTGAAGTGAATGTGGGGAAGATGAATTTATCCGACCAGATGTTTTATATTCCACCTATTGAAAAAAAAATGCATATTTAGCAAAAAGTAGTTCACCTGAAGTTTATTTTATTAAGTATGAAAGTGGAAGGCAGGCATACAAAGTGTAGGAAGTGGAACATTTTACGCTTACAATATATAAATAATAAATACAAAGTAAACTTTAAGTATACTGCCCCATTTTTACCATAGACTAAGCATACTTGTAGTAAACTACCTTTTGCAAAGCATCAGAGAGCAGTTCCATTGCTTCTGCTCTGTCCTGTATTTGTTCGAGTGCGTGTGGGTCCGGGCCTCCTTAAAACTCAGTAACATGTCTGCCTGAGTGAGTCACAGGCCAAAAAAAAAAAAAAGAAAAAAAAAAAAGGACCACACACAGAGCGCTGGAGCTCAGAGCTACAAGCACCTACAGTATATATACACACTATAAATCACACATACATTTAAAGCATACAATGGAAGACTCTTTTCATTAGTTTTCTCTTCCTGAATTACATTTCACTCTTTGCTGCGCTCTTTACCGCCACCGCAGCTGTAAAATAACAGACAAATGATATGTTTGGATTCAGGACTTGCGTCACGTACATTTCTGCTGCATTTACATTACAAGTATTCAATTTAAAGGTTTCATATAGAGGGAAAAAAATGATACTTAATATTTATTTATGCCTGTTTTCAACAACAAATTAGGAGACAGTGTTACAGAATGCAGACATTTTCTCAGTAAAAACACACATTTGTTAGTGTTAATTTAATTTAATAAAAAAGTTGTGTATTTCAAGTATTAATTTGGTAAAATAAAATAAAAAAGAGATTGAGGATAATGTAAATAATCCAAAAATGAAATGTCATAATAGTGAAGAAAAACAACTATATGTTCACTTCTTTCTTTTAAAAATAGGTTTATAACAACATGCATTTTTAAATTAAGTTAAATTGGTTATTGCACATCTGGGCCTGAACCTTTTAATGCTGAGCGTCAAGCAATTAGTCCCATTTTTAGTCTAAATCTTCCAAGTCTCAGGGTGGACACTCTTCCAACTCTTCCAAGTTGAATAAATTTAAATGAATGAGTTCTCCTTTTTTTAAAAGTTATTTCAGAATAAATACCACAATGTTATACTTAAGGCATTTGTGACAACAAATAAGTAAGAAATGTTCTTGTAGCATCTCTATCAGTTTGAAAATTGAAAGTGTCCAGAAGGGGGCAGCAGAGTTTTGCATCTTACACTAACATTCCATTCTCTTTAGAAGTCACTAAAGTGCATGACAGTCGGTGCTGTTTAAAAACATCCGGATTTGGTTCAGCTCCACGGGTCTGAGCGGTGCCTGGCGTTGTAGTTCTGCAGCTCGATCTGGTCTTTGATCTGATTGATCAAAATCTGAGACAGAAGCATGCCGACCAGCTGCAAAAGAAGCGCAGAGGAACGTTACTACTTGTAAAAGTTTTGACTTAATGTTTGTTAGTATTTATGTTACAGTACCTGCGGTATAGCAAGCCCCAAAGCGATGCCTCCTATGATAAACAGGTTACTGTGGATCCAGTTCGCCAGTTTGTCGATGCAGCCATCGGTATAAATGTGTTCTCCTGCTCTGATGTACGTTAATTCCTGCATGCCCTGACCACACATAGTGTTGAATATCTGCTAAAGTGAAACAATGAGTTAAAGCTATGATAAACATAAATAAAACAAATGTAGTCTAAAACGGACCATATCTTTGGTCATGATGCAACAGGAGAAAGGGACGGAGCAGCGCTCTCTGCTCGGGTTTTTGTCGCTGCAGTTGAAATATATGTTTTGGGACCAGTCGGTGAAGGCCTCACCGCCACAGCAGCGGAACTAAGAGAACAAAGAAGACAATTTTTAAATAGTAATTATTAAGAGAAAACATAAGCGGAATTCTTACTTCTTTTTGGCCAAAATCGATGAGGTTTTGCAGATCGATGTCATCTCTATAGTGGACGATGGATTTATTGATCATCTCTGTTACTTTACCTCTTCCCTAAAAAAATGGAAACACAATTAGACTTCAATGTTGGACTACATAAAACAAAATTAATGTTTTTGACCCTTTTAAAACCACTTTATGCATCTATTGACTCTAAAACAAAAAGGAAAAAGAATTTTCTGTATTTTCAATAACTGTTATATGCAGTTGAAGCTATAAAAAGATCTATTGCTTATATTCTTCTGATGAAAAGGAATTACCTTATCGGAAAAGATGAAGCCCAAGATACCGGCAATCAGCTGCAGAATGAAGATGACTGTCAGACTGATGCAGAACTAAGAGAAGAGAGAACAAAAATCCTCAAGTTACAGCATCTGTTCTGAGACTTCGTCATAGCTGCTGCAAAGCACAAAAGGTGTAAAATCTAAGAAATGCTACAGCTCTTTATTTGCTGCTTTTGAGGTTTTTAAAGTCCCACTTTGATCATCTTTTTTATCTATTTTATAACTGGTCTTTTAATTATGATTACATTTTATTTTTTGCAAAAAAAATGTTGTTTTCTGGGACAAAGTTTCTGGCAGAAACTGTCTATGAGTTGATCCCGCCCCCACATCCCATCATCCATCTGTTTTCATACTCTCCTGCTACCTTACAGCCCCTCCCACCTTCAACCTATCTTTATCCGCTTCCGACTGTAGATCTGATTCAGCACAATTTCAATAAATAAATAAATAATCAGAAATGCAAATTTAAGCTTAATTTTCTTCATATGTATCCTCCTTCATAAGAAAAATGCAACAAGAACATGCTAAAAACAAAAAATAAAAAATAATAATTTTTTTTTAGGTCTTTAACCCTGTAAAGTCAACCGCATCAAATAATTGACGGAAAATATTCTTTTAATTAAGGTGTTTTTCAACCCACTGTCTCAAATGTGATCCACACATTTTTAACAATTTATATCTGGATTATAAAGAATTAATTATCACCTAATTTTTCATTCTTTCAAAAGAAAGAAGCAATCAAAAAAGGAACAATACATGAGTTATTCTCGCCAATAAAATGTGGAAATTAGCATAACTTTTTCCCGCCAAAAGTGTTTTTGAGATTTCACGGAGGCTGCCATTTTGAAATGAGCAGGAAAAGCCCTCCTACTGCCTCTAGTGGAAGGATGATGAACTACAGGCCAGAAAACAAGATGTATCCAACAGGTTTTTAAGGAAACTTTGGGTTCATCTTCCGAGATAGGAGTCTCAGAAATGTTTGTATCAAATATGATACGAATGGTTATATAGGGTTAAAGTAACATTTTAGAGATATTCCCATGCTTGATTCCAAGCCGCACACCTTTTTAGCCTCAAACATCTCAGCAGATTTGAAATAATCTGATTTTTTTCATTAAAATCCTAAACAAACACAGTTCAAAAGAATTTTAGCACTGCTACAGATAAAAAAATAACTTACTGTCTGCAGGAGGCATAAGTTTTCTCGTAAGGAGCCCACACATCCACAGAAGGTGACGATGAACATGAAGATTCCCACGACCATGAGCATGACGGCAGGGTCCACTGCCAGACAAGCTAAAGCTGTCTCTGAAGCAGAGAAGAATGCAGTGTTTTAAAGGCCGTTAAAAAAAAAAAAAAAAAAAAAAAGATCAGTTTCTGTTTTTCAGTCAGCAATAAAAACATTTATTTGCTTTCTCCTGACTCATCTGATCATGTACCTGCTTGCTTTATCAGGCGAGCATACACACCAATCGCCACCATGACAAAGGAAATTATCTGAGAAGAAAAGAGAAATAAAATATGAGTCACACATGCTGCACCTGATTAAAAAAAATGATAATAAATTAAAATTTTATTAACAGGAAATGAAATGTCAGTGTACAATCCATCAAAAAAAGTTTGCATTTGACTAACCCAGCAGTGATCTATACTGTTCTAATAAAACAAAATAGGCTCTTTCACAAGCTTGTCCTTTACACAGCCTCATAGAATAATAGTGAGGCTTCAGAAACACGTTTCCCACCCTGAATGAAAAGGATCCAGTTACCAAAGACCGGGAGAAAAGAACCAGCCTGGTCTACCATTCTTTAAAGCTTCCTGTTAACTTTTTTTTTGGTTATAACAGAATATTTCAGACAAAAAAAGAAGCAGAAAATACATTATAATAGTGTTTTGTTCACAAATCCTAATGTGTAGCCTAAGGCGAAGAAATAACTGTACATTCCAAGCTGTAGAGGTTCAAGTTTTCACACAGCCTCGTCCTGTTTGAACATGGCAAACAGACAAAGTAACGTTCATTTCTGTGGTAACATTAAAAAAAACATACTTTGTTGAAGGCAATTAAAGAATTCTTCCTGATCATTTGCTTTAAATACTTATTGTATGTGTACAAACAGAAATTAATCTGAAAGATCAGCTCTACTAAGAAATCTCCTTGTTAGGATCAGCTGACTGTGAAAAACAACTTTGCTGTTTCCAGTTCTGATCATGTTAGAAATAAATTAGTGAGTGATCATTACTTATTACCTGTTTTATTTCTGCCTATGTGGACACATTTTGCATAAATGGAAGTTTCTGCACTTTTTTTTTCCTGGAACTTGGTGAACTCGAGTTAAAGAGCAACTAAATCAAACACAAAAATGCAGATTTATCTTTTGGCATGGCTGGAAGACTGAAAAACAACTGGGAAACAGGAAAAAAAAGCAGATTTTCAGTTCTCCCAAACACAAATAATTTCCCTTTTATGGTTTGATTGCTTACCCAGAATATAAAATTAAAAAGAAAAAGCAGATACTTCACAGCTGGGCTGATAAACGTGAAGTCCGCGTCGGATATCGCCGATTCTCTGCCTCTTCCCATTGTGACCCCCCCAAAAAACACCTTATTTATCCAAGTTTACGCACAAACAAAACACTAAAACAACGTGTTCCTCCTCCGTCGGCCCGGAGCTGCCAGCATGATGAAGAGATGCTGCTTTGATCTGAGCCTGTTTGTTGCTGGCAGTCACGGCGAGCGCCGTCTGGGCGTGTTTAAAACACCAGAGGGTGTTTCACGTTTTTATCAGGCTGTCGTGCCCTTCAATGTCTTTTGGTTCCCACCACATGACCTCGCAGCAAACACCTTGTGACTTTTGCTCGACTTGTATGGTTGTTTTTTCCCCAAAAAGTAAAAGGTTGTGTGGTAAAGTAGCAGATATTTTTTTCACAAATAAAATCCATTCTTTTATTTATTGGTGCATGGAAAGCCGAAAAAAGTAGTAGCGCCACCGCCAAAAATTTTTTTTAAGGTTTTGCTATAAAAATAGCATGATAACTGTTAAGTTATAAAACTGAAAACCTCACGTTTAACTGTAAAATATAAGAGTTGCAAATAAAAAATAACTACAGTCGCAAATAGTAAACATTTTGGTAATTACGGTATTTTTAAAAAGAAGACGTGCTTTTGTTTTGAAAGAAAGCGCAGAATCTCGATTCTTCACAACATCCGGTTAATCCGGAAGTCATTTTGGTTTAGCGTTCTAATAAGATTTGACGTTTGTTCCTCGTTTTTCATGTTTATTACTTACCAAAATGGCGTTAAGTTACAAAGGTATGTGCGATTGTTTGTTTATTTTGATGTCAATATCTCATTTTAACACTATATAATACAACTTTTTTTGAAAAGAAGGGGAATCCAAAGCTAATGTTAGCTAACACGTTACGTGTTTTTCTAAACTTAATCAACCTTTTTATGGACACAACTCCTCTTCTTTGCAGGCGCACGACTTCCCCCGGCTTCTTTGCAGCTGCTCGTGCCTCCAGTGAGACTGATGTCCGCCTTAGTGTGGCGGGTAGCTCAGGAGCGCAGTGTGCTCCAGTATGATAAAGTGCTGGACTTCATCAGCTTGGTGATAGAGATTGTGCCAGAGATCCTGAATCCCATTCAAAAAGCTCAACTCATTATGGGCTTGAGAGCAAGGGTGAGGAGTTACAGTGAAGTTACTTATGTGGATGTGATGCTTAAATTGATCAGTTTACATTTTGATGATAATAACATAGAAGATAAGGTGCATTTATAGCTATTGAAAATGAATGTTTTGGTGTCTACTACAGCTAGTTTTGGAGCTATGTCAGGTTGATGGTGTCACTAACCTAAAAACCATCCAGAACCACCTCGATAAAATCCACTCCTGCAGCTCTGAGCTGAGCGCCAATGATCAGATGGTGGGTTTTTAAAAGAAGTATCCAATTTTCACATAAAATAATATTAAAGGGAAATATAAACTAGTTTTATCACTTTAATGTCCAAAATTGTTTTTCAGGAAAACAGTGAAATCCTAAGTATGTCCTACAGAAACTTTGCCACCCTTGTTCAGAAAATCTTGAGCGACTCATTTGAAAAAGAGATTTTCTTTCACGTAAGTATCCATGAATATTTCCTGAACTTGAGAATTAGAAAAAAAAAATAATTAATTTTAATGTTTTTCTACTTTGAACTTGAAAATTTTTTTTTACCAAGTTTAAGCTTTCTTAAACCATCTTTGGTTATGAAAAAATGCTTTCCAATCAATTTAAATTGACAAAATGTGTATTTGTCAACAATAGAATAGTTCATAAAAAAATAATTTGTGGATTTCATAAATATACAGGGCCTTTTTTAATCAATTAAGCATTTTTTTTTCTTATTTAAACCTTTCATAATGATATGTTTACATGTTCTGGAATGCCCATAGGAAGTTTTTCCCCAAAAATATGGCTCTGCCTTCAACCAAGAGATCCAGCAGCTCGTGTCTGTGTTTTTGGTTAGACTGGAGCAACTTCTGCCTATACCGGATCTTCAGGAGGTAAAAGCATCACAGTTGTTTTATCTGTATAACAGATTTAGAGTTATGTGTTCAGAAAAATTCAGTTGTTTACAGGAAATGTCAAATATTATTTTTTAAGGCACAATATTTGTGTGTTAAATGGTTGATTTTGATAACTTGTTAAGTTTTTCTATGTAGTTTTTCCAATGTTAAATCGTCAAATTGATTAATCTTCAGACCTGAGATCGGGTTTTACTGACCGACTGTTCTTTTAGACGTCAGCCCTGCTCGCTGGTTCATCTGCCCCAGAAGAGTTTTCACGCAGTCTGTCTGATCCTGCTGCTTTGAAGACTCTTCTCCTTCAATACAGAGAGCGGGGGACTCTCAGCTCAAGTCAGAACAAACATTTTTGTCTTCTTTATTTTCCTAATTTGGAGAATGTCTAATTTTTTGTGCCAAATACTGACTGCAGTTGGGATATTTTGCAGCTCTGACGCCCGATGAGGAGGATATCATTTTGCACACGTTGGCTCATCCACCTGAAAACGTAGAAGAAAGACTCGCAATAGATTGCACTGAAGCTGATGATGATAATTATGACAGTGATGGGAGGAGCTTGGAGGATTTGGACGAAGAGTCTGCCGAAAGCTTAGAGGACACCCCAGAAGACTGGGATCCAAAAAAAGAGTCCGGTCAGTCTCGGATCAGAATATGTCTGGAATGATTCTGTCCAATCTTTCTAAATTTCTGTGCTTTTTTCTGGTTTCAGGTCTAGTATCTCACTTATACATCTGTCCCGAGTGTTCGTTTGCACACTTGTGCATGAAAAAGATTCACGAGCACATCCAGAAGGAGCACCAGAAGTCGGGGATCAAACCCAAAAAGGTATCTTCAAAAACAGGAAGTTCGGATATTCAGATAAAAAATAAGAAATTAGAAAAGAATTCGAAGAAGGAAAAGAAATGTGTAAAGAAAAATAGCCCAGACAAGAAACTGAACTGTGAACAGAATAAGGACAAGGCGGAAAACAGGAAATCCCAAAGAAGAAAAGAACCTACAGGGGTTGATAAAAGATTTCTAAGCATGCGACCTGTGAACAAAAACTTTTCAGAGGAAGAGACTAAATGTCAGCTATGTGAGAAGGTCTTTGAACACCCCAATCAGCTGAAGTTCCATATGAGGATCCACAGCTCCCGGTACCACTGCAGCCAGTGTGAGAAGGGTTTCTCCAGCCAGTCGGGCTATTACCATCACCAAAGAATACACAAAAAAGGACGAATATTCATATGTGACCTGTGCAACAAAGGATTCCTGTGCAACAGTTCCCTAAATCAGCACAAACGACTCCACGCCGGCCCCACCAACTTGTGCAACATATGCGGGAAAAACTTCAGCAAAAACGGTTTTGTGAGGCACATGCAGATGCATAAAGGGGAGAAGAATTACCTGTGCACCACCTGCGGAAAGTCGTTTTTTTCCTCGGGGGAGCTGCACATGCACGATCGGACTCACACGGGCGAGACGCCGTACACCTGCATCCACTGTGGGAAAGGCTTCTCCTGCAAGGGGCATCTCACGGTGCACCTGCGCTCTCACACGGGGGAGCGGCCGTACGCCTGCCTGGATTGTCCTAAACGCTTTCTGACCGTGAACTGTCTGAAGAGGCACGCTCTCAGTCACAGCGGAGTTAAACCATTTAAATGTACCAAGTGTGAGAAGGAGTTCTCCCAGCAAGGAAACCTGAAGAGACATCTGGCAACTCATAAACCTGACAAGTAACGGGTTACCTTTTGATAAATCAAGTGTTGAGTTTGTGCCTTTTTTAAACTTTAATGATGTTTTTTTATGTTTCCATTTCTTCTATTCAGTGAATTTTGTCAGCTTCAGCACTTTCAAATTGGTCAAATAAATAGTAAAGTTGTCATACAAATACTTCCTGTGATTATAGGTCAGAATTTATTGCATTAAAATGTCGGGCAAGACAGAAAATCCATGAATTCTTGTTTTTCATTTGTTACTTTATGTTAGCACGTCTTTAATAAACACATCTATTTAAAAAAAATGAAGGTTTAGCAGTTTTTATAAAATGTGAGCCTTCTATAAACATTTTAAAACAATTCATCAACTCTTAGAATTTAATCGTTTTCACAAACGATGATAAAATCTGATAAATACATTTTATCTATAATTTTAGGTAAGCTGCTTAAATTCATTAAACCTTTCAACCTTACAGTGAAAACACTCTTAAAAACTATCTAATTCCATTAGAAAATAATAAAATCAGATTTTTAAAACCCAAGTGAAAAAAGCACATTTGTTTAATTTCGAAACTAAAAAAAAAAGTCTAAAAAGTGTTTTCTTTTAAAATCCACTGTAGCAACTTCATTTGGACTGTTAACATTTTTAAATCCAACTTTAAAATGTAAGAAATGTATAAATAAACTCTATATTAAAGAAATGTAATGTCTTTAAAATGTATTGCCCCATAATTTTATATTAAAAATAGACAGTTCTAAAGTTTGCATATATACTTTTTTAATTTAAAAAAAACTGATTCCATAAAACAAAATTATCTTAGCTAAAAGTAACATATAAAGCAGGGGAAAGTATTTAATCTGGCTCGCATGAATGGAATAAATTACGATGATAACTCTAATCATTATTTTCTTTTCTGGTGCACTACAAATAAATTAACTTTTGTTTAGATGCATTAAATGATTCTGCATTCATGAGGTGAGATTTGTTGTTTGACATTCAAGTATATTTTCCGAGTCCTTCAGTCATTTTTTCCATCATTCCAACACTATTATGAACGCAGCGTTTCTCTAATTTGTATTGTTCCAATTAGCACTGAAATGAGGGAAAAAAAGGACAATTTTGAAATGAAAATATATTTATTTTAAATTAAAATTGAATCATGTTTTTACTTTTTTAAAATGACAAAACAGCAAAAGCAAAAGTTAGTTCTTTTCATTCACTTATTCTATCCCAAAAGTTTCTAAAAGTATGTTTGTTAAGAAATCTGAAATGATTTTATTTTGAAAAACTAACATCAGTTATTCCTAATTTCTGCACTTTGCCTGCTTTTCATCAAAATTTGTTGTTAAACTTTATTTCATTCCTACAACCAACAATAAGCTGAATAAAACAACAAACAAAAATGTAGGAAATGCAATTTATTTGCAGTTTTTTAATAACATCATTCCTCAGATAAAAATGCAATGTTACAGGAATATACATCAGATATTAATTTAAAACTTGCTTTCAAGGGACCATACAGTCTAAATATACTTTTTCCTTTTTTATTTACTGGTAGCGTGCGTTATAAGCAAGACAGACTCTGTCACCAATGACAGACTGACAAGTTACAGATACAAACTGTACACAATATATTTACATAGCAACTTTTTGTTTGGTTTTTTCATTGAACTTTTTATTGAAAATAGGAGTAGAAAAAGTGATTGAATTAATATTCTGATTTATTTAATTTGTATTCTTTCCCTTTCTAAAATCTAAAATGAAAAAAAGGAAGAAAAAAATGTCTACAACTGGAAAAGAAAGAAGAAAAAGTGTGTCCAGGAGACGAATGGTAACCAAGGAAACCAAATGATGTTGGGCCAGTGTCACTTAGCAACCTTAGAACCAATGAAATACCTCCTGCTAGAGGAGAGGGAGTGGCTTATGTTTAAGAACTCAGTTACAAAATGACCACCTGCCTCCAAAGCTACCGCAAGCACAATGACACACTTTAATTCATTATTTTGACCATAAATAGTGCTGTTATTAAATACTACAATAAATAGTAGCGTCACTACTAATATTACAAGAAATTGGTCTCTTTGTGAACGCCTTTCCTCCAAAATAAAATCGACTTCTCCCTGACTTAAAAGAATAAACTGCTCAGTCCCGTCAAAGGCCCTTTGACACTTTTCCGTGAGTGGCGACCGATGACGGCGGACAGGATCGTAAGACACTGATGAGTGGGTGGAGCCGCACAGCTCTGGCACTTTCCCCAAGCGATGGCGGAACAAGAAATATCTCCCTCAAGACAAGAAAATGAGGCTTTAAAGCTGCATTTTTTTCCCCATAGGTGGCGATTGGAGATCCAATACTTTTCAATCTATAATATATATTTCTCCAGACATAAGTATGAGCATCACCGTGTCCTATACATTCAAAGGATAATTTTGTAAAAACT
>NC_050534.1:12703692-12740143 GCF_002922805.2 Oryzias melastigma | reverse complement strand
TGTTTGCATAACTCTAAAGAATTCAAGGCTAAAACATTTGTGAAGACAAAACAGTCATCCTAAGTATTCATGTAAAGGTGCTGCTGTGTGAGCTGCTACACAATAATGACTTTTATAGATATAGATATATATATTTTTTTCTTAAAATATCTTCATCAGTCAAGCACCAAGCTCTAATGTAATTCCTCAACGTAAAAACTGTGAATTTCCTGTACTCATTTTGTCCAAATATGATGTGCATATTGTGTGTTAATGCAAAAAACTCCCATCATGCAATTCTTTCTCTAAATCTCGTGTACTCATTTCTAGCTAAAAGAAACTTATCTTCTTAAATCACATTGTCTCTGAAATGGGATTTTTATTTAAATCTGCACTAAACTGCCATTTACGGTTTAAATACATATTCTTTATTATGTGATATCTAAAATATATGCCATACGTTCTTGATAAAATTGTATTTATTAGTAATATATTCTGCAATTTCCTCTTTCATCTTTCATTGGAATGGACTAAAGATGACAAACCAAAGAGGATTTGTTTGTCCAGGGAACCAAAACTTTCATTTGGACTCCCTTAATCAACAAACTATGATCATTTCCGCTAGAAAAAATAATAATATATATATTTAAAATAGTCCTCTTAATATATTTTAGTCACGACTTTGATTTACAAGAATTGATGATATGATGGATCCACATTTGGAGGTCGAAATGAAAATAAAAAATCTAGTAAAATCTTCCTAAATGTGTTTAAAACTTTATCTTTGATGTAAATCACTTCATCTCTTCATGTTTGTCGGCTTTTGACAAGCTGAATCCTCTTGCATATACGAAAACAAGTGTAAATGCTTTAAGATTTTTAACCTCAAAAATAATAAACAGATACAAAAATGTACTGGCCGGACGCTAAACGACGTCTTTGCTTCCTCGTTTTTCCTCCAAATTCATTTTGGTAGAAACACTAAAAAACAAAAATGAAGCTACACAGTTTGAATAACTGAAAACTAATAGAGATCGTGTCCTTTAGGAGGAGTTTTTGGTTTGTTGCTGGGAAAATGTGTGTTTTATTTTGCTGATGCAGGACTAGCTGAGAGTCACGACTCTCAGTGCTACAGTAGGAAAACGACCAGACGAGGATGAGCTGTGTGTAGACTGACGAGTTCAAGACCTTTCTCCACAAAACATAAAAAAATAAATAAATAAAAACAAAAGCAAAGACTTGTTAGACTTGTCATCAATTTGCAGCGTGGATTCAAAGTGTCCATTTCCACCCTTTTTCGCCTTTCATGTCTCTTCTCTTTTTGGAGATCTTACTTATTAAAACCCAATTAATAAATTAGACCAGGGGTGTCAAACGTGGCCCCAGGGCCGCATCCGGCCCAGTCACGAAAAGAAAAAAAATATAAGGATGTTGGGGGAAAATAAGTACGTTTCTAGCCCAGGGCTCTGCAACCTTTAACACTAAAACCGATTTCTCATTGACTACAACCATAAGGAGCCACAAAGTCTTCTCTCACCCTTAAAAAAATAAGACACTAATTAGTATTTTTGTTATTATTATTATAAATATACGTTTTTGGCAATAAAATATTAAATAACTTCAAATAGAAGTTCACTCCCTTTCAATATAAAAGGCACTCTGTGTATCACATAGGATCATCACAATGCAGCAAATAATGATAGCAGTGATTTAAAATAATTAATGTGCATTTTTTTACTGTTTGTGATGCATTTCTGCCAGAATTGTATAAACCTAACTAATCAAAATTGAATTAGAGCTAATTAAGTGAAACCTATTGTATTTTTGAACCACACATATTGATTAAATCCAGTTTATCATCCGTTGCGCCTTAATTATAAATTCACCAATTGATTTTCTGTGGTAAACGGCACTCGAAAATCTGTCAAAATGTTTTAGTTTGATTTTGGTGAACTATGAGAACTGCTTGATGGATTGCTGGAGCATTATGGGTACTTCAGGAGACTCGAGTGATACATACTGTTTGTGAATCAATTGACTTTTTTTTTAAATTTCCAAATATTTTTAAAAAATAAAAAAAAATAATAAAAGGGCCAAATGAGGCTCTGGAGCCACAGGTTGCAGATCCCTGTTCTAAATAAGCCAATTCCTTTGGCGAGTTATGGTTAAATAAAGAAATGGCCGCAATACACAACTACGGCACTAGAGGGAGCAAAAGAAAATCAATACCAGCATAACAAGAGATCAAGAAATAGAGATTTCTGCACGTCTGCAGTACAAAGTATTGTTATAAATGATAAATATCGTTGTCAAAATAAATAAATAATAATAATAGCTCTAATAATAATATGTAAATAGCTTTTTAGGTTGTTTGAGGCATTTTGTCCAACTGAGGAAAAACATAAAACAACAACAAAAAAAAAAAAATAACAAGCTGACCATACTTATTTTGCTATTACGTTACTGGTCAGATCAGACGGGTTGAATGTGGCCCCTGAACCAAAACAAGTTTGACACCCCAGCTTTAGACATTTACATTTTCCTCAAATGAGAAAGCTAAAAAAACTTTAAGAAAGTATCACTTTTTGGTTAAAAATACACTCAGTAAATCCAAATTTCCATCAAAGTGTGCTGCCCTTTCCTTATGCTAAAACGGTGGTGATTAAATATAATATATTTATAGATATATTTTAAATTCTAATATAGGATAGAAAAATATACAATCAATGGCTAGTGGTGAGACAAAATGTCATCAGTTAAATAGGACCAATATTTTACATCTCTAAACCCATGCACATGAGACATTACTTCAATACAATTCAAAAGGTCAGAGCTTAAATCAGCAAACTTCCCGTCACCCTCTTTAAACCATCTTTACATCGCCGACGATTGTCAGGAAAACAAGCCTCTGCTCTGTCTCACCTAAATAAATCTGAGCTGCGGTGGAGGACAAAAAAGGGGGCGTGTTCTGATGGCGACCATGTTGATTATAACACTCCTGCTAAACAAAAAGCATGCTCATGCTGTGTTCCAAATGGGGTTAAAGCGGCACAAATTGTGAATAATCTTAAAACATTTTATATAGAATAAATGATATGCCATGATAATAGGGTTATCGGGAAAAACAATATCCTAAAAGTCAAGATTATAAATCCAGATCCTTGATTTTGGAGAAAATCTTAGCTTTAATGTTAAAGTTATGCAAATAAAAACACCTCACTCTAGTTTCAATCACTCTCTGTCCTTTAAAAGTAAAAAAAAATAAAATAAAATCAGCCCAGAAAACACAAGATATGCAAAATCGTCTTCCAAGTACCTTCAAATTCAAATATGTATCTCGAAACACCGGCTTCAGCCAGTCTATGTACAATAAATAGAAAAAGCTACTCGGTCATAATAACGTGATATGATATTCAACCTGATTGGAACGTGGGAACCTCATGCATCACCAATGGTACACAGATAAACCCAATAAAAACCAGAAGAAAACAGGTTGAGACAGGATAAGGTCGCTGCACGATGATCCCCCGAGCAAAACGCTGGCGTCAGATCATCGTCTCAATAAACATGTTTGACCCACACCCTGCCATGGGAAAGAGAATAAAATACAATTTTACTATACTGCACTGCAACGTACTGTACCTGATTTCAAGTATGTTAGGTGTTAAAAATGTAACAAACAAACGAACAAAAAGAAAACCTTTATAATGTGGATTTTGTTTGACTTTTTTTTTTTCTTCACAAGTGGGTTTACTTCGGGAACCGTGTACACAGTCATAGTTATTGCATTGTTTTTGCATATCTTGTGGGTTGAAGGAGTACACCCACTTTAAGAGTCGTACTGCAACACAACATGTTCATGCTGACCCACAAACCACAGGGACACAGGGGGCGTCTGTGAGTTCGATTTACACACTGAGCCAGGTGGGGGGGATCTTCTTTGTTTATGTCAATGAATGCTCTCCTAGGAAAAAAATTCGATGATCAAAAATTTTGGGGGGGATTTTAACTCTTTTTTTTGTGGTGGCAACTATGAAAGTGACTTAGTTTTGTGCATTTATGTTTTTTTAATCTAATCCAGAGATTAACATTCAACTGCTGCTAAATCAATGGGTAAAATGCAGCAAAAAAATACATTTCAAATGTCTATTATAATAATTTTTGAAAAATTAGCCAAAAAAATGTAAAAAGTTAATAAATTTGAGCAGGATCCTACAGTCTTTAATACATATTGGTATAAGGAAGTAGCAAAAACGCATTATTTTGATTTTCAACACTTTTGGATGCCTTAAATAATACTAAAAATGCCTTTTAAAAAGGTATCCAAATTTGGTGACTTCTTCTTTCGAATGAATTTGACCACAAAACAAGCCACATAAACCAAACATCAATAGTTAGATTGCATAATAATGACAGAAGTCTGGCACAGGGATGCAGTGTATGGCAGTGTGTTAATGCATACTCATTCCTGCCACTAATCTGCTCCAGTTTACACTTATAAACAAACAAACAAAAAAAAGATGAGTAAAAAATACAAAAATTATACATCTTGAAGTGGAAAAGTTATCTTATGATCAATCGGATTTTTCTTGAATGGAAAAAAGTGGTCTTAAGTGACAAAAATATAAATTTCTTCTAAGTTGAGCAGAATTTTTTATGCTAGTAAAATTTTTTTTCCAAATTCATTATTGGAGGGCTGACTTAAAACATTAAGGCTTTTAACAATGTTTTAAAAAAGTGTGATTTTAAGAAAATGAAATAATGTGGGATACACACGGTATCAGGTTGTCACTTTATATGAGGAAAATTTAAATAATCCCAAAACAAATAAAAATATGAGCCAGAAAAAAATGCAGAAATATAACACTTTGATAATTTTTTTTTCCAGATATTCCGCAATTGAGACAAAAAACATGAAAATTTCTGCCAGATTTACAAATAAATGAAATGAGTTATTCTCTTTCTAGAGGTAATTCTAAATGATTTTAATCTAATAGACAAATGTGTGTAATTCAGACATCTTACAGTACCGCTACACAAGCCCTAATATTTTTATTTTTATTTTTTTGGCGGTTACCTTTCATTAATATAATATATGGGTGTTACAGCTGAGCAAATTAGGACACAAACCCCCTGTTCTTCAACAAAGGATCTTTATGGCAGTATGAAGTTTGGTGCGTCTGTCAGTCAGAGCAACCACCCATCAGAAAAAGCAGCAATCGCCAAAAGGCCTCTAACCTTATGACCTCACTAAAACACCTTACGCCTTAACGTCTAAATGGGACAGTAAAGGAAAAAAAAGTTACCCGATGGCTAGTGTTCAAAGACAGAGTGACTCTCACTCTACAGCTTGGCTGAAAAGTAAAAGTGGAAGCATGCCTGTCCACTGTAACCCTGTGTTATGGAGGCCCGTCAATGCACACAAACACAGCTCCGCTCCCACACTCGCACACCCTACACAACACTTTTTTTTTTTTTTAATGCTACCTTAAATTACTGTCTAGGCTTAAAATCGGCTTTTTAGAATACACAAACACGCGCACACTCTCACATTTTTTTTTTCTCTTCTGGGAAAAATAAATAAATAAATAGATACAATCTGTAAAAGGTGCATACTGATAGAGAGGAGGGCCCCTCTCTCCTATAGATACACATCTCCCATGCACACTCGCATCCTGTACTAAAATGCACCCGCACACAGAAATATAGTTTATAGACTTGCACGCAGACACTACGCCCTGCTTCTGTACGTTAAACCTCTTAAAATTCTCCTAAAAAATAAACCGAGCAAAAATACATGTATAAGACCAGCACCCCAAATTTTGCAAACGAGGATAAATTAAAACATTGATGTCATGAGTATAAAACAAAAGAATTAGTTTTGCACAATAATTAAAAAAAAGGTTAAATACATAGTGGGCGTGGTCTGCACATGGAGTGTGTGGCAGCAAATTCCTAACTGAGAGGAAGAGGCGGGGCTTGGAGCAGGAAGTACAATTGATTGATGGCAGATCCAGTATAGACTCCTCCTCCTCCTTGCCTGGAGTTTTTATTTTTTTTCAGTCACTTCCCTCCTTTTCTTCCACCCCCACCATCCTGCTTGACAAAGACACGCCTCCCAGAGGGCGGAGAAAGCAAAAATCTACAGAAATGGGAAAATAGCAAAAAAATAAAAGTATGGAGGAAAGGTAGTGAGGGACGATGAGGTATCAGGCAGAGAAGGGGGCTCACTGTTTCCACCAAATGCTCCTCTCATTTCCTGTTTGGGGCAGCGAGAAGGTGGGACCAAACGAGGAAACGCGGTGGAGGGTTTGAGGCCAGATGAAGGTAACAGAGTTTCTCTCTCTTGCTCGCAAAAACAGGAGCCAGCACACCATTCCTTTAGAGCAGAGTCTCTTCTTGTAGCCCCTTCTAGCAGCCCTGTGGGACCATCCCTCAAATACTCCCCCCCCCGTGTTGACTGGGGCGACGCACACCTCCGAGGTTGGCAGGGCTATGCTCCAAGGTTCCGTAGCTTTGGAAGAGGAGGAGAAAATGAGACTACAAACAGAGGGTTCCCAGCCCCCGTTTTACTCGATACAGCGCTTCGTTGTCGGTTAGCAGAGAACGAGGACCTTTGCCCAGAGCGGGCGTGGTCGGATTGTGATCCTTGATTGATCCCTCCACACGCTGGTCTGCTGTCCCCCAGCTGGCGTCAAGGCGGCCAGACAAACAACAGTGACACACCACCACAGTAGGCATAGGACATGGACACATTAACATACTGGGTCATTTCGCAGGACTTCCTGCTGTTGATGTCTTCTGTCTTGTTTTTTCTTTCTCCCTACTTTTCTGCTCTTCATACTTTGAGGACATGATAAAACTGTGAGGCACTTCAGAGCCACACTCAGACACGTGTGGAGAACACACACACACACACACAAACACACATAGAGAAAGTCACACACTCCCATACGCTCAGATAATATATAGTCTCATATAATTTACTACAAATATTCACATACATACTAGCTCAGAAACCGACAAGTGTTCAAGGTTGCATTACTGGTCGCCTTTGTCCAGAGCGACAGTGTGTGAGTGCGCAGGGACAAACACAACCAGCTGCAGCACTGCTGCCGAACAGCCCTGGCGCCGTCGCTCTCTGATGATGTCAGAGGGGCCATTTGCCCGATGGGCTCTCTCAAGCCCTACAAGCTCGTTACACATTCCATATCCTCGTCTTCCAAAAGCCCGCTGTCCCTCTGTCGCGCTCCTGCGACGACAGTGGAATTTCTATGGTGCTTTTCCCTCAGTGCCACCTCTTCCTCCTCCTCTTCTTGCCCCCTTTCCGTGGCTAGCAACTCCTGCCGCTCCTCTAAAGAGGACGGTCCATGTATGGACACTCTGTTTCCTGCTGCCTCTGCCCCGCCTTCGCTCGAGGTCAAGCCAGCCACTTGGTCCCTGTGTGTTGCTGCTGCTGTTGTGTGGAAGGGATGAAGGCTGCCGTTTGGGCTGTGCTGAGAGGTGGAAGAGGTGCTGGGTGAGGGGTTTGTGGCAGTCTTGCCATTGAGAATGTTGTTGGCAGCCTGCTCCATTTCCTCTATCGTCATGTCGCAGGCGTCAGCCAACTCGGCTTTGGTTGCCTCAATGAACGAAGGATCCTGGGCGAAATGACCCAAACCTTCTGATATCAGGACCTAAATAGTCCGAAGAAAAATGGACACAAAGGAGTGAAAATAGTGTCCTCTAGAAACGACACATTCACAGCAGCAACAAAGGCTCACCGCTTCCACCAGACTGCCCGCGCTGCCATGAGACAGCGAACTGGAGTCCTTCCCCAAAAGCGAGGGTACCGTGAGCGACACTGGCCGTGGAGCTCTTTGACTGGACGCTGACACGCTGGGGCTGGGGCTGGGAACCCGGCTGTTCCCGTTACTGTCGCTGTACCTGAGAGCAAGGTATGTCACAATAACACCAATCTGTCTTCATTGAAACCGCTATTTAAAAGGACTCATACTCACCAGGGCCCACAGCTGACAGAAGGCAAGCTGGTATTGAGCTTTTCATGAGAGTTGGAGCCCTCTAGCCTCAAGGAGGGAACTCCCTGGTAGGAGGTGTCACTGCAGCGGCCTTAGAAGCAAAAAAGATCAACAGTATGAGTATCGTTAAAATAATTCATTTTTTCCCCTTTGACATATACAAGCAACTTTTTTGAAGAGAATTAGATTTACCTGCAGGACTGGCTGGAGGCGTGGAGCACAGCCGGCTGAACAGGGTGGGTGAGTGACTCCTTCTCAGCTGAGGACTCAACCCTGCCACTGCTAAAGCCTAAATGAGGAGATAAAGTGAGGTGTTAAAGTAAATGCAAAGTAACATGTATTCAAGCGACCATGAAAAGTAGGTTTTGGACCTCCATGTTAAAAATTCTCACATTCACACATAGCGACAGTCTTTGGGCTCTACATACAAACACATTTCCATTGAACAAGCCTTTAAAGTTAAACAAGGTTAAACTTTGACCTATCAAGGACTGTGACAACAAATTTATGGTGTCCCCTTTAAATAACAGAAGTGCCAACTGACAATTGATCATGGAGGAGAATTGAATAATTGCGGTTTACATGACACCGAGTCATTCATATATATTCAATCCCCTCCTTGAACCGCCACCTTAGCGTGGTGGAGGGGTTTGAGTGCTCCAGTGATCTCAAGAGCTATGTTGTCTGGGGTTTCTGCCAGGCAGGTACTAGATGACGATCCAAAGAGCAGTTCAGAACCCCCTTATGAGTAGTACTATCAAAGATTTCACAATGTCCCCCGGATTGGCGTCACTGGGTCCCCACCCTGGAGCCAGGCCTGGTGCCTGGAGCAACTCTCACGGGCCCTGGTCGGGTCAAGCCTGAAGGACCAAAGTAGGATTGCTCTCCAGTGGGCCAACCACCAACAGGACAGCTCAGAAGGGGCCAGTGCAATGTTGTTTGGGTGGCAGTCGAAGGGGAGTGCCTCAGCAGCCCAAACCCCAGTCATGGAACTTGGCTTTTGGGACATGGAACGTCACCTCCATGAGAAGGAAGGAGCCTGAACTTGAGCGAGAGTTTGAGAGGTACTGGCTAGATATTGTTGGGATTACCTTCATGCACAGCCTGGGCTCTGAAACTCAGTCCCTCGAGAGGGGTTGGACTCTCTACCATTCCGGAGTTGCATGGTCAGAGGCGACGGGCTGGGAGCCCCTAGCTCATCTGGCAAGTGTTGAAGTTCATCCCGGTGGACGACAGGGTCGTGTCCCTTCACCATCGAGTAGGGTACAGGTCTCTGACTGTGGTTTCGGCAGTTCACTTGGAAAGTGCCCCAATGGGGGGACACTGTCGTCCTCCTGGGGAACTTCAATGTCCAAGAGAGCAATGAAAGCGGCACCTGGAGGGGCATGATTGGTGGGAATAGCCTCTCTAACCTGAACCCGAGTGGTGTTTTGTTGTTGGACTTCTGTGCACGTCATAGTTTTTCCCTAACGAAACCATGTTTGAACACAAGGGTATCCATCAATACACCTGGCACCAGGACACTCTAGGAAGGAGATTGATGATCGGCTTGTAGTTGTTTCAGGCGACCTTTGGTTGTCTGTCTTGGACACTCGGGTAAAGAGAGGGGCAGAGTTGTCCACTGATCACACAGCTCTATTGGAAACCTTGAAAGAAAAAGCCTGAAGCAAGATTTGCACCACTTTGACATTTCACATTGAGCCTCTCCCAACTGTAGGTGGTGGACATGGATGTGTAAACACGTTCCTGCTTGTCCAGTGTGAACACCATGAGCGCGGTCTTGAATGCACGTCACATCCATGGTGAGAACATAGCAATGTAGGTTAAATTGCATTTATGAAGTTTCCTGTATTCATACCTGGTGATGTACAAGATGTAAAGGTGCAGACGTCTTCTGAGAGACGTCTGGCCTTGGTTGTCTCCGGAGACACTCCAGGTGGAAGGACGATCTCCGTCCTGACACAGAACAGAAGCGTTTAACAACCAGACAACTGAACTGGAGAGGAATCATTGTGTGTCTTCTCACCTAGAGAGGTTGGGCAGAGGAAGACTCTTCGTGGAGACTGCCACCCTCCACTTCCTCTTCTTCCCTCTACTTCTTCTGCTTCCTCCATGGGAGTTAGCTGCCTGCATGTGTCATCATGATACACCAACCTTAAAAAGTGAACACAAATCCACAAAAGTCAAACAAACCTCGCAAGGGTAAAACTTTGAGATGAAGACAAAACTGTGTTTTTTTTTGGTTAAATGTTTTTCAGCAGTACATGTCAGACGAAAGCGAGTGATCATCTTCGTGGTACTCTCTGTCGTCACCATAGCTCTCATCATACGTCTCCTCTGTTGACCCCTCCCCTCTCCGGATGATTGGCAGGTGACTGTCACTGGAGTCGGAGCTACAAACAAACACGCATACAAGCAAGCAGACAAACAAACAAAAAAACAACTCACAATTATCACAAAAAAACAAAAACAAACCACAGATGGCAGTACGATTAGACAAACAGATGTAAACACAGATAAAAAGCAGCTGATTAGCTAAAACGTCAGCAAGGAGCTGAGGAGGAAGAGACAGAAATCCACAGAGATTTGACCAAAGCATGTAGGAACCAGAAAAAGGAGACAAAGCAACGATCTGAGGAGCAGCTGCAGCTGTTTTGTTGAAGCAAAATGGTGAATAAGTATTATAGGCAACATTTGGAACATGATAAATGACGCAAGACTGACGTTAAAGACATCTTAAAAACCAAAAATGGCTAAAATGTTGGACTCGAACTTTCTTCAGTGAATCCAAGGATGTTAGTTTGGGTTTATCTGGATAATGAAATTTATTTTTAAAATAAAAATCTGCCATTCTGCATCTCAAAGATGTCTTTTTTATCAGTTACATCAGTTTCATACTCCGCACAAGCTTTAAGGAACGGGTCTGACATTTGAATTTCGATCTTTACTTCTTCACCAGGCTGTTTAATCTAATCAAACATGCTTCTAAAAAAAAAAAAAGCAATTAAAAAAAATCTATTGGAATTATTTTGCATCTATAACATAAAACCACAAACAGCATGGTGAGGAAAGGAAAAACAAAATGTCTAAATGCCATTTTGTCCCTTTATTATCAGCAGTTTTAAAAGCTTTTTCTGGGTTAGAGCAGATCTTCTATCTATTTCTGTTCCATAAATCTGTTTACTTGAATCATCAGAAAGCCCACACTTTATTATGCATCTCACAAAAAACTCCCAAAAACCCCCAAAAATACAAAGTAAACATTAGTAGTCTTTCAAAACTTCACAATAGTTCAAAATAAATGATTTTGTTGAAAAAATACATACATTTAGAAGTTATAAAAAATGTCAAGTATGTGAACCATTTGGGATTACTTGCATGAATTTATCATAAAATATGTTCTGATCTTCTTTTAAGTCAAATTACATGATAAATATAGTTTAGTTAAACTAATACAAAATAAAAAAAAATAAGATTTTGTGTTTAAATTGAGAAAAATGTGCAAACTTGCGATTTTTCACTCTGCACTTTGTGAAAAAAAGGGTAAAAAAAAATATGTGAACTAGTTGACCCTCCTTTGGCAGCAATGACTTCAACCAAGTTGAAATTATATCAATTTAGATGGCCTGTGTTTTGCAGAAATCAGAGTAATTCCAAAGGGTTCACATAGTTTTTCTTCCGACTGTATTTGCTCCAAGAATCGTCAAATTTAAACCGTCAATGGAAACAAATATTAAGCACTTTAGTAGCTTTTACAAAAATATAGACGGATTTTCTGCATTGTAACTTCTAGAACAAGTTAATTTTTCCTAGGTATGAGCTTTCAGATGTTTGCATAGATGAAGAAAGAGGAGCTAACCCAGACCTGCCACAATGCGCCATAATAGAGCAGCAACACAAGGTAGATAGGAGAAGTTTGGCCACATTGTACCAAACAGTCTATCTGCAGCTTTGCTGGCTAATTCGTAAAGTAGCAGCACTTTTTTACAGCAACTTAAGCATTTTTTTTCTTTTGCATAGCAACAAATGCCACTGGTGTGCCATGACAGCTATGCTCTTTTCCATCATTTTATGCGCAGACACATTCATTCTCTGTCTCTGTCCCCTGGCAACATACCGCATGAGGGTGTCATAAAACATCCTGCATGCCAACAGAAGTGGAAGACAAGGAGAGAAAGCAGGTAAATAAAGAAAGAAATAGTTGACTGTGAAAACTTTTTTGCAGTCAGGGAAAGAGGAAAAAAGAGTTTTATGTAAAATCCTCTTCACACGGTTTACAGAGGCGATCCACTCACCTTTTCGGAGGGAAGCACCATGCAGATCTTGGCAGCAGGATGGGTGTCAGCGGCTGCCCCGTGTGCCCGTCTACAGTGCTTATAGAAGGGCTCGGGAATCGACTGACACCCTGGGGGGGTACCCCTGCCATGCCGGTGTTGTTGGCATTGTTGATGTTGGCGTTGGAGCCTGATGATGAATAGGAGGAAGGGGTGAAGGTGGTTGAGTCCATAAGCTTCTCGTGGGACGGGCTCTCGCCTTCGCAAGGGGAGCCTTTCTGGCTGATATGCAAGGGACGCTGGGTGGTGAAGGACTGTGGGAAGGAGCCGCGGCCATCGCTCTGGTTGTAGTAGTTGACATGGTTGCCAAACAAACCTCCAGATCGCTGTGTGAGTAATAAAAAAAATGCAGGAATAAATAAAAGAATAAAAAGCATATTTGCAGCAGTAGTATTTACTGTTTGCAGCAGAACAGCCGGATATCAGCCATGATGACAATGGAAGGCAAGAGTTTAGCCACTTAGCAAGATGATGTGCTATGAATTTATATGTATAATTACAAAAAGAACATTCAAGATCCAATTTTTTTAAGTATGATTATTAAAAAAAATTTAATGTATTAGGATAAAGTTTCTGCAGAGTCATCTAATCGTCTTTGTGTACGCTTTTTACATTATTTCATATAAACAAAATACTCAAAAATGCTATATTAAGCTTAATTTTTTTTCATGTATGTCTTCCATCATCAGAAAAATGCCACAAGAACATGTTAAAAACAACATTTCTTAGGGCTGGATATTGATAATAATTTCCAAATTTCCATTTGTTTAGAAATACATTAATAATGTATTTATGTTTTGAAAATATTCATATTAATCGGATACAGTTCACATACTGTAAAATGTATTAGTGAAATAATGAGATTGTTAATAGCATACAGTGTTACATGGTTTCTCTAAAGGAGAAGTTCAGATCATTTAAACATTCTTCTGCCTCTCCTGGAGGGCATTACTGTTTGGCCACTAGGTGGCGATGGCGCTATAGCAGTACACCTTATTCCAGAAGAAGAAAAAAAAGTGACCAAAAGTGTTTTAGACCACAAATGGTTGTTATAATCAAATATTTCTTTTAAAAAATTGTAAAATTCATGCCTGTGAGTTTATAAAGCTGTTAATGTTTGTTTACTTCGACCGAATGTTAGCATTAGCCGTTCTATAGGGAATTCCATTAAACGTTAGCATCAAGCTTTTATGTGCTAAATCAGTTTCTATTTTTATGGATCAATTATTGTTTTTTTTACGTTTAGATCGATTCAAATCAATTAAATCAACCCAAATAAAAGGAAATTAGCATTAAATAACACAAAAGAGAAAGCAAAAGAAAGTTGCATTAAAGCTAAATGAGTTAATACTTACTGTGACACGTCTATTGATTGCCAAAATTTATAGTGTTTTTTTTAGACTTGTTTTTTTTTCCCTTTACAAAACAAAAAAAAAAACAATAGCTTTAGCCCAGCATTAATGTGCAGCAAAGCCTTGTGGTCAAACATGCAGCTTTTGCAAGACGTCATCTCCGGGCTTTGACCACGTGCAAGCAGGTCATGCATGTGGAGAAGCTTCAAGCTGATCATGTCTGGGTCTCTCTCTCTGTGGAGAGTGCGTGAGGGTGTCTGCATCCAACCTTTACCCTGAAGATATCATCCTCAGAAGCTGCTGACACCGGTTCTTTCATGCCTTTGTCCATCTCCTCCTCCACATTCAGGTCTCCCGAGATGGCTCTCCTAATCTCTGGACCAATGTCATGCAACGTCCGCAGGCCCGCCTGCACACACAAAGACACATCATCAGAAGTTTCTGTCATTTTATTTAAAAAATATCTAAAATACAACATATATACTGCAAATGTTGTTCGTACCTGCAGAGAGAGCGCAGTTTTCGGGGGCACTTTGCCCACCAGCCCTTGTTCTTTCCTCTTCTTAAACTTGCGGAAATACTCTTGGATGAGGAAAGTGGCGTAGAACTTCCCGACTGTAACCTCATCATCTAGAAACCATACAATTACCATCATTCACATGTTTTTTAGAACATTTACTCAGATTTACTTAAAGATTTATTCAGATTTTGATCGGTCGGTGTTATTAACTTATTTTTCCCCAATGAAACGGTCTTAAAAATAGACATACCACCAGCAGGGGGCACTACTTGATCCAGTAGTTTCATGCTCGTTCTTTTCCAGATCTTTTTTACAATCGCCCTCAGTTCTTCGTTAGCTTGCTCCAAGTTTCCTGCATGTACAAAACAAAGCAAATATAGCGTCCACTCCAATTATCTTCTGATCTTTTTTTAAAAGTGTTTCCAGGGGTATTTTAATTCTGATTATGCTGTTTTTAGCCAAAATAAAATTAAAAAAAGGTTGTTTTCTTGGTCATAGTTTCTGTAGAGCGGCAGAAGTTAATTAGAAAGTCACCACTGAGTTGTGGGTGGTACTAATGAGGCGAAGCAAGTCCCCCCACACTTCCCATCATCTCTCTGTTTACACAATCTCCTGTTAGCTTAAAGCCCCTCATAACCCCAACCTAACATTGAAACAAAAGTGACAAACAAAATTGGAGTTTTGAGCCAGATGCCAGTTTGGATGAAGAAAACGAAGACGTACATGGATCTAGTTGTCTACAAGTGGATTGTATATGGATTGTAGCTTCCACGTCACACCTACAAGCATTTTTACATCTGCTCCCGATTCACCACAATTCGAATAAATAAATACACTATTTTAAGATGAATAATCTTTATTTATGTCCTTCATCTACAGAAAAATACCACTATTACATGTAAAAAAAATCAATTTTCATCTGAGTCTTAAAAGAGCAGTTGATTGGAATTAAATTATATTTGTTTTTTGAGCGCGTCTTACCTTCAGTCTTGATCCTGAGGGCAGTTCTGACCAAAGCAAACAGCGTGGCGTTGAACATCACCGTTCCATCACTGTTTAGAGGCATGTTCATTGACACCAAACGCTAAATAATGAAATAAACAAAAAGGGGAAAACATAAGATAATTCCACAAACTAACCCTCTTTAGTTGAATATTTGATGTCAGCTTCATTGCCGATTTTTCCATTCTTGTTTAAAAAAAAGCTACAAAACACTCATTTTTTTGTTTTTTTGTATGTTCTTTTATAATTGTGTTAACTTTACCTTGCAGGCCACCCTGTGTGGGCATAGCTTTCCAAATCCCAGGGGAGGCTGAATTCTCCGGAGCAAAGTGACCACATCGAGATGTTTTATTCTACCCCTTCAGAATTAAGAAAAAAACAGAAATTACTAACAAACTTTGTACAACTTTAACAGACAAAAATGAGTTTATGAAGGGCTTTTTCCTCTTCAACCTACTTAGCTTCTGGGTCGTATTCCGCCCAAATTCTTTTGAATTCATCAAGATGGTGTGGTCCAAGGATCGACCAGTCCCGTGTCAGGTAGTCAAAGTTGTCCATAATTACAGCCACGAACAGATTGATGATCTGCAAAGCAGCAAGAATCAGAAATTGAGTTTGGAACTGTTATTTGGGGAAAAAAAAGATTTTTTTTGTTCTGTGGTTTGTCTCACCAAAAAGGCACAGAGCATGTAGAAGCTGACAAAGTAAATGATGGCAAACTGGCTGCCGCAGTCCTCACTGGCGGTGCTGTTTTCGTTGGTCGACCCTTTCTCACAGGGTCGGTTGGGTGAACATGCCAGCATGATCTCCTGCCATGCCTCGCCTGTCGCACATCTGATAAGCAGCAAAGATTATGCACAATACAAAGAGAAGAACACAAAAAAAGTATGTATGTTAAAAATTATGTATGGATTTTGCGACACAGAGACAAAAAATAATCAATACTTGATTCACATTTCTGATATCCTATCGCCTTAGCATGATCAAACCTTTCCTTTAAACTCACTGTATATAACTTGGTCCATGTTTTCTACCCTATAGTTAATCATATTTTCACTAGGTCAGGAGTTGGCAACCTTTAACAGCAAAACAGTCATTTATGCTCGTTTTCTACTAATCAAAACCTAGAAGGAGCCGAGCCGCATTTACTTAGCCCTTAAGAAATTTGGATTTGCATTCCCTTCTTTTTTAATATGACTTATGTCTATTTTTTGGCATAAACCAGCATCTCTCAAAGTGTGATTTTTTTTTGTATTTTAACTTTTACCTTAGGAGATGCTAAATTGGCCAAAAAGCTAGCTTGTTGCTTAAATACTAGCTAAAATCAAAAATAGCCATAAATTCTTCAGTACAATAAATTAGTCAAAAAATGTAGCCTGTTGCTGAAATAGAAGCTAAACTCTAAATTAACATTAAAAGCCCCACTAAATAATAAATTAGCCAAAAATGTTAGCATGTTGCTAGAATACTAGCTAAACTCCAAATGTGCATAAAAACCTCAGTAGAGGCCAAATTAGCCAAAAAGCTAGCTTGTTGCTTAACTACGAACTGAACTCCAAACTAGCCTAAAATTTATCAGTAAACTAAATTAATCAAAAATGTTATTTATATGTTAAAATAGAAGCTAAACTCTGAATTAGCCTAAAAAACCCTCAGTTGATGCCAAATTAGCCAAAAACATTAGGACGTTGCTAAAATAGAAGCTAAACTCCAAATTAGCCTAAAAAACCTCAGTAGATAACAAATTAGCCAAAAGCATAGCCAGAGAGTCACCATGGAGAAATAAAAGAGGCACATCCGGCTCTGGAGCCGCAGGTTGCAGACCCCTGCACTAGGTGCAGTTTCCTGACCATTTCAAAATGGCTGCCTCCATGAAATCTCAAAAATGCTTTTGGCGGGAAAACGTTTAGCTAGTTTTTTTTTTACTTTATGTTGAGAATAACTCATCTGTTGTCCTTTATTTTTAAAATAACTGCGTGCTGTGTTGAAGAGAGCAAAAAATTGTTGATAAATAATACTGTATAATAATGTTACACCATATTAAAAATGTGTGGATCAAATTTGAGACAGTGGGTGAATACTGTTAAGCCTCGTTTTCACTCGGTTGTCCGGTACGGTAAGTAGTGGTATGGGATGGTTCAGTTAATTCTGATGAGCGTTTTCACTCAGTTAAGCCTTGCTTCTACTGAGCGGCTTGTTTTAATGGTGCACGTGTGGTTTAGACCGCTAGCATCTCGCTAGCTCACCCTGTATCACGCCGTTGCCAAGGATGGCTAAGAACTTTTGCAGTTCCTTGCTGTTGTTTGGAGGCCTTTTAAATATAGACTTGTGACCAAAAGAGTTTAAATGAGCGCTATGTTAGCACTTTGTAATGTCGTCATCACTTTCTGCCAATCAACGGGTGTATACAGCGCCTCCGACCTAACTGTTCTGTTTCACTTTTCAATGGACCTATAAAAGTACCGTACCAGACCGCTCAGAGGAAATTAGACTTTTTCTTGAACACTAGTCAATATTAAACTAGCGTTGAGAGCAAAACTTACCATATCACCCAATGTATCATAACTGATACAATCTAAATCTAATAAAAATGTTACTCTTTTTTTTACTTTAAAAGACATATTAATGCAAGAAAAAAGTATTTTCTGTCAAATCTTTGATGTAGTTGGCTTTGCAGGGCTAAAAACGTCATAATCTAGCCTTCTGCTCCCACTACCTCCTGGGACATTACAGCTGCTGATGGGAGAAAGCGAGATTACAATAATCCTCACCTGAAGAGCAGCAGCACTGCTTGAGGGAATGTCTGGAAGTTGTTGTTCCTGTTGATTTGTGTGAGATCCCGCAAGGCTATTTTACCAAACATCTGCACAGGAGGGAGGGAACAATATTGATCTTATCATTGCTAAAACATTCGAAAAAAGCGCCCCCGCGGAAAATTAAGTAAAAGTGTGGAAACAATACATATTTGGTGAAGCACAAGGAGAGAAGACGTCAAAGAGTCGGAAAGAACATCGATAGGAGAAAGAGATGACGGGACCGAACAGGAACGCTGGATGACAAGACTCCAAGACGACAGAGAAGACATGAAGGTTTGCTATTGGAGAAAGACAGAACTAAGTAAGTAAGAGCTTACCTGCATGCCAATGACCGCGTATATGAAGAAGAGCATCACTATAAGCAGAGCTACGTAGGGCAGGGCCTGAAGAGGAGAGAGAAGAATCAGTCGTCTGCAGGACTTGTTCGCATTCAGCCTGGATCCATTCACTTTCAGGTCTACATTGAAGTTCTTTAGGGATAATTGATTGTATATTTGCCATATATTAACACAATTGCTTGTGGCCATAAAAGCCAAAAATTCAGAGCAAACGAAAGTGAAAGGGACTGGATCTTAAATTCCACAAAGCACTCAACCAAAAATAGTGAAAGAGTTACTAAAACTCAATAGTTTATCGTTTTGGGTAGAAGTTTAATTAAAAATATATGCAAATAAAAGTTAAAAACTAAACTTTTGGAAAAATCTAAATGGACATCAGACAAATTTTATATATATATATATATATATATATATAAATATATATAAATAAATATATATATATATATATAAATATATTTTTATTTTCAACTTTTCAAACAATTTCGCTTTTTGGCGGAGTGCTTTTTCCAACTTATCTATAGCTTAACTTGTTTACAGGGAATGATGATCTCTTGAGGTTAAAAGAAGGTGGATATGATGGCTTTGCAGTGTAAGAAATGGGGAGGTAGAGAGGAAAGAGCAGAAAAAAATGAAAGCTTCTCCTCTTTTTTTCCCAAACTTAAATTCTCTGCTTCCTATGTCTTCAAAATATCTTCAAAAAATCCCGAACAATAGAACGCAACACCCCCTTTTTTGTCTTCCTTTTTCCAGTCCCTTATTTTCTGCTGAAAGAAAGATGAGGCCAACAAAAATGAACAATAATTCAACCAGGTTAGAGAGTCCCAGACAACTTAACATCATAGATCCATAGAAATTTGGATAAAAAAATAGTTTTAATCATATTATCTCTAAATATTGAATCATTTTGGAGCTGAAACTTCAAAACTGACACCTTTGTTTCTGGTAAATCCCAACCTCCCCCATTTTAAGCATGTAGTGTCCGGTTCTCCCCTCACTTGGAAAGATTTGATGAAGGTCCACAGCAGGGTCCGAATCCCTTCCCCGCGAGAAAGCAGCTTCACCAGCCTCATCACGCGGAACAGTCGGAAGAAGGTGATGGAGATCCTGGCGTTCTCTTCTGAGTTCTGCAGTCCCTTTTGGTGGGGTTTGGTGTTTTTTTAGAAACAAAAAACACACAGGACGCATGGGAACACGTGCAAATAGAAAAGGTATATAGGGAAGCACGCACACAAACACACCGACACAACCACACACAGGTATAGATGATTGCCATACAAATATGCATATGTACACAGACATGTGCATAAACATTTGTATGCATATTTTTTTTTATTCAAATATGCATAGCAGACACACACAGACACACACACATACACACTAAGTTACTAAAAGAAAATCAGCGTCCAACAAAATCCCATCAAAATCAACTGACAAAGAGTTCTGGGAGAGAATCGGGCAATCATGCTTTTTTATTTATTTATTTTGTTTAGACTTCATGGAAAAATCACCTGGCAGCATAAAAGTCTAGAAATCAAGTTTTCTGAGAACACACTATAGCTGTTATTTGATTGAAAAGTGTGTTTCTGCTGAATAAAATGGGAAAAACAATAATAATTTAACACAATTATGTTTAAATCTTAAATATTTAATTGGAAAAACTTTTTCCTGAGCTGTAAAAGCTTAAAAAAGGGCTTCAACAAATGTGCCAATATATTAAAAATCTTGCTTCACTTAAAGTAAATTACAAAAATAACTTTCCACATGATTTACCAACATAAAATCCAACCTGAACGGACTGAAATCTAGACAACAAACGTGTAGTTCAGCTAAAAAAAGACAATCATTTCCTCCTTTTTAATCAAAATTTCAACTAATTTTAAAACTATTCTTTAAAAGCAAGACAATGTGAGTCCAAAATACATTGGTCTTCCATAAAATGCCTTTGAATCTGTTTTGCCATTTGTGATTTTCCAAGAAGCCCTCAGTTAATTTTGTTATTCCCACGTGGAATTAGACTCTTACAAAGAACGTGTCATTTTTTTTCCTTCCATCTCAAATTACTCTAAAATGTGGTTTCAAATGATTAAAAATTAGTATTAAAAATGTTCAAGATTTTTACAATTTCTTTCAGATGTAAGTTACTCCTAAAAAATGACACACTCTTCTAAGGAGTGGGTTTTTTTACTGCAGGTAATACCACAGCTGGACCACAGTGGGCGCCACTGCACCGTTGAGAGAGTGAGCAGAAAAGATACTGTGGCGAAAAGTGTAACTGAGAGAGGAACAGGCTGAAGATAAGGAATGGTTGGAAAGAACAGCAGACAGAAGGCTGGAGGAGACATTTAGAAAGGCGTGACGATGACGGCTTACACCAGTGTCGAAGCGTGAAAAGATACCACACCCATAAGGGGGGGAGAGAGGTGGGGGCACAATGGCGACAAGAATGGCCACTCAAGGAAAGTCAAAAGCCTCAGTTGTACTAGGCCTAAAAATGCAGTGTCCTTCACCAAACAGTTATACTGATTTATGAACAAATAAAAGTACGAACAACATAACCACAAAACTTTGGGGCATGCTGCGGAAGATCACAGCGACAGAGGGGAGATGACAGGTTGAATTTTAAAAAAACCCAAAAGTTCAGAATCATACCATGGACGGCATAGCAGTAGGAGGGATGGAATGATGGAGGGATGGAGGGATGGTGGAGGAGGTAGGGAGGCGGGCGAGGTTACCGTCAGGGCGTACCATTGGCCTTACCACAGGGGGGTGAGAGGTGGAAGAGGAGGAAGAGGAGGACGAAGAGGACGAGGACGAGGAGGAGTCAGCTGGCTTTAAGGAAAGGCAACAAAGATCAGCACCGGAGCGCCTTTGTGTGCGCTTGTGTGTAACAAAGTGTTCAGGTTCTGTTCACTCTTCAGTAAATCGCTCTGGAGTCTAGCCAACAGGATTTTACGGGGGGAAATGTGTGTAACCTTTGTGGTAAATGTGTGTCTAATACTGTGAGATAATTGTACATTTTCAAGGTAATGATTGTGTTTGTGATGTAGACAGTTTTGTATTTATCTGTTTTCCTCTCAGATCAGCAGATAAAGTGAATTTAGTTGCTTTTTTGGGCAAATTTTAAACAGAAATATAGTCAATTATTGGACTTTAGTAATTTTAATGAAGTTTTAGATTTAAAAAGTGTAGGTTTGAAATTATAGAAATTTTGTAGAATGACTTTTTGGACTTAAACATCTTTTAATTGTTTTATTTTTTGTTATTAGTGAAGCTACATAGTATGATACTTCTAAAAGCTTCATAGCCTCTGCTTTTGTAACCATATATTCCTGAACAAATGCTTTTGTGGAATGCAAACCTGAAACCAGAATTTAAATATATATATACTAATGGATTCATCGACTTTTTAACTTCTACTTCCATAAGTTACTGATTTATAGATTTTTTAAATTTTTTGGTGATAACTACGGAGCCCCTAAAGGGACAATAGGAAAAAAAATTAAAGTGAAAACTTTAGTTAGTAACTGGTGCGCACAAGATAGTGACTGATTTTTTTTTTTTTTTTTCACTTTAATTTTTTTTTCCCAATGTCCCTTTAGGGGCTCCGTAGATAACTTACCTTTCTTTACTTTATTAAAAATTAAATTAATACAGTTTTGAGTATTTTTTTTTTTACAAAGAATGACAGCACTCACAGTATATAATCAGCTTTTAGGCTTTTAGTAAAATTATTAGTTTATAAAAAATAATTGCATTTAATATTAAACTATATATTAACACTTAAAAAAAATAAAATTATCTTCAGTTTTTGCTTTTTTGTTTACATTAGTAAAAGTATGAGGAAGTCCAATATTTATGATTATTTTTCCATGACAAAATAGTCATACTTACTGATTTATGTCAAAGAAGTGTAGAATGTGTCATAAGTGTTACACAAAATGTTTTATATTTAATTTAGGAAGTGTTCACTTAATAAAAAGGGTCTGTTAAAATATCTAAATATGCTAAAAATAAAAAACTCTTGAGCTCTTAAAGTCCCATTTTAATAATCTTTTTATCTATTTTAACCCTTTAACATGAGAGACATTGCAGGTGACGCTTAAACACAAAATCTTTAATACTGTAACTTTCAACCATTAACATGATCAATATAATTCCATATTTGGAAGGAAGAAAGCGCCTCAAATTAAATTGATCGTCTAAACGGTTGAAAAGTTACAGTATATCAAAGAATAAAAACACTGGAGCTCCAGTTGTTAAAGAGTTAAAAGTGTTCCCAGTTGTCTTTTAATTATAATTATGCAATTTTTAGGCAAAATAATAATAAAAAAGAATTTTTTAGGACATAGTTTCTGCACAGCGGCAGGAGTTCATTAGAACTTTTAGTTGAGGGCGAGACTGTAAATGCAGAGCAAGCCCGCCCCTCTTTTCCCCTACCTGCTGTGGAGCAGGGAGCTTGTGGCTCACTCAACCAATTTTTACATCACTACTAAGCTCTTTTTCAACTAACATTTTTCGTTTGCTTCTGTTTCACTAGATTTGAATAAAGGAATAAATGCTTAACAAATGTAATGTCCTCCATCATTTAAAAAAAAACATTTTAAAAAAGCATCATTGGAAGGGGGACTTTAACCAGAAAGGAACAGAAAAAGTAAGGAGAAAGGAGAAGTGAATAAACTAGAAAAGGCAGCAGAGTGGAACCAAAAAATTTGATTACATCACAAAAATAGAGTGGAAAAAAGGTAACATGATAAAAAAAAAATATAGGGGAAAAAATGAATAAGAAAGTTGAAGGTAGGAAAAAATTTTAACAGGACCGTACACCATGCTTAAAAGTAAAAAAAGTTCCTCTGATTACAAAAGTACCTGTTTATTTGAAAGTTTTTCATCACTTTTTTTTTTTACGACAAAAACGGTAATAAAAATAGTCATATTTTGATTTTATATAAAAGCTTGAAGGGGTCTTCCATCGTGTCTCTGTGTGAAGACATGTTTGTGGTGTGTGATTACTTTTTTATAATTATGTCAGAAGATCAAAAAGGGAGACTATATAGAAACAGGAAATAAAAAAGGATGGAAGGAAGGAAAAGTCAAAATTGTAAAAATAAAATCTAATAAAGGACTAACTGGATTAAGAGAGATGTTGTGTAATTATTATTATTTTTTTGGTAAACTGTACCAATAAAAGCAGACTTCACTTAACTCATATTTTTTTTTGGAGAATTTGCTTAAAAAATGTGAAATTTTAACAGAAAATAAGCAAAAATTCGGATTTCTTTTATCAGTGCTGATGTGAGACCCATTTAAACTGACCTGTACTTTTCTCTCACATTGTGTTTTAATGAAAAAAAAATATTAACATCTCATTTGATTCCATGGGTGACATGAGAGTCATGGTGTCATTTTTGCCGCACATTTCTATTTTTTTGTGATCATGTGGGTCAAACAAACACAACAATAATATGTTGTGTGTTAAAATTCATATAAGGACGTTTAAATAGTAAATTTGAGACTCATGTTACCCAGCTTGCATTTCAGGTGAGCAAGCAGTCATTGAGGCAAAAAAAGAGAGAGATAAACATTCATAAAAGAAGAGTAAAGAGAACTGAAAAAGCTCAGGAGGAGAAGAAGGAAAAGGAATAGAGAAGGCATTCCGACGAGAGGGAGAAGTAGATGCAATTCATACTGGCATCCTCGGCAAGACACCGCTCGGAGCAAACCACTACGGATCTGTTCACACTAGCTCTACTCATACCAAACGGAAATGGAAAAGAAACCATACAAGGTTTAAGAAGCACCCGCAGATCGCTGGGGATTAGAGAAATGCTGACTTGAGGATAAAAACAGATAATAGAAATCAACAGGCACCCAACAGAGCAGCAAAGTGGGTGTACTTGGGTAATAAATTAAATGTTTACGAAGGACAAATAAAGCTAGCCTGTCCCTGCATCTCATTGCAAACATGAGAAAAGTTGCAGTTGACAAGTAGTAGATTAATTTCCCTCTAATCCTGCTGTTTAAAAACATTTAATTTTGCTAATGTGAGTAATGAAATGCAGTGAAGGGCTAACACATTACATGTCTAACAGGGTTTCACAAGAGCCTAAAGATCTGAGAGGACGGAAATGCGGAGGGTTTCTTAAAAAAAAAAGAGAAAAAAAAAAAAAAAACGGTGGCTGGACATCCCATTCCCCGTAATATTAAAAACTACTGGAAAAGGCAAAAACAAAATATCTTAGGTCATGCCTTCAGGTTAGACGTTAGAGAAAAAAAATCATTCCGTGAACCAAATCAATCCAGTTTCCTAATTTTTTTTTAAATCAATCAAATCAAAAGGAAATTCCAAACCAAAATCTGATGCAGTGCAACATTTGTGAAGTGTATAGATGACAAAGATGCATATCACTGGCCTCTTCAAAATAGGAGTTACTCTAATAAAAATTAGAGACAAAAAAATTGCATTTTGAACATCAAAAATGACTTTTCTCCTCACAAAGTAAAAAACCCCAAACATTTTAACCTTTTTATTTAAGTAAAAGTTCCTGCCATGACTTCATATTTAAAAATAATTTTGATTTTCCTTTTCCTAAGTAAATATGTTTAAAGACCCACTCTGATCATCTTTTGATCTATTTTAAAAGCGTTCCCATTAGTCTTTTAATTATGATTTTGCTAAAAGTTGCTAAAAGCTTAAAGCAGGGAGCTTGCCCATAGTATTATTATGCCACAAATAAGCTTTATTTTTTGAAACTGTATTTTTTTGTCAGCTCCTGATTCATAACAACTTCAGAAATGCAATTTTGAGCTTAATTTTCAAACACAGTTTTAAGAAAAAGTACATGAACATGTTGGGCTCACATGGATTTTTGCATGAATTTGTCATATGTTTTGATCTTCAGTCTAAGTCCAAATTCCCACCCTAATCCCTAACTACTACAAAAACAGATATATTCGGTGGGACTACATAGTATTTTAAAAGCAATTTGGACACCATGCTCACAACTTTACTTTTGTTTTGCTAAACGCCGGATATGACGTCACCGATTTCGCTAAGCGAAAATCGAATCAAAACAAAAAATACATTTATAATTTATGATTATACTTGTGTTGTGACGATGAAAATGTGGATTTTTTGTTAAAAAGTACACTTAAACATGTGTTTTCGCAAAAAAATGGTTCAACCGCAATGCATTGTGGTCTAGATTCGCTAATGACGTCACCGACTTTACTAAGCGAAAATTGAATCAAAACAAACATTTAATTAATTATTTATTACTCTACCTTTGTTGTGATGATGAAAATGTGGATTTGTTGTTAAAAAAGTACACTTAAATATGTGTTTTTGCAAAAATTGTTCAACCGCAATGCATTGTGGTCTATATTCGCTAGTAGTGAGTATTGACGCAAAGATTTCTGGGAAATTTCTAGGGCACTCGATTTCACAACTGTCTAAAAATGCAACAAGAACATGTTAAAACACCAAAATTTTCATCAGAGTAGGTCTTTAAAAATGATTGTAGTGTACAGGGACAGAAAACATGTAAGTAACTTCCTGTTTCCTGTGCTTATCGTGCACATAGAAAGGATTTGAGTTTAAGAACTAGTTGAATCTCAACACTTCCCTCGTCTTCGGGATGTTCATTCTCATTCAGCTCCACCGCTGACCACAGGGCCTCCATGTTCATAATAAATGAATTCATACATGCATTTACATAAATTTCATGGGTAGTGCTTAAATCCATTTAAGGACAAAACAGTTCCCCGTGTATGCACATGGTGATAAAAAGCACATTTTTTCTAATCGAACTTCCCTTTGATTTATGAACAAGGAGTTTTTTGTTTTTGCTTATAGGAGGAATTGTCTCAGAAATACTCTTCTAGCAGTTGCAGGCCTGGATATGTCACCTTTGCATCTATCATGCTATAAAGTGTCCATCATGCCAGGAGAACATCGAGCATGTCCTGTGGCAATGATCGAGTGCTGAATCAATGCAGTCGATTATATTAACAAATACAGTCTTTGATGCAACTGACCCTCAAAAGACGGAGGCAAACGCGCCTATCTGAAACCGTTTCAAAAGATCAGAAGCTAATCATTGGTGAATTAAGTCATTTGGAAAAAGTGCTGAAACTTTAATTACAGAAAGAAAGGATTTGTGGTAACAAAGTGTGCTTTAAATGTGGCAAAAGAAAGCCTTCTCGAGAAGCAGCTGTTCTCCAATTATGTTGTGCACCATCTGGATGTTTGATCTGCCAGACATTTTTTTTTTTTTGGTTTAAATTTTCTCCAGACGAAGTTTCTCAATCATTTGAAAGCATTAGAGATAGGCATCGCCGCTCTGTCTGTTTGAGTGTGTAGAAATGGCAAATCATGCAGGCAGGAAGGGAGGGAGTTGGACTACTTACGTTAACCTCAGTGATGGCTATGTCAACAATGCTACCCACAACTATCAAGGCATCAAATGTGTTCCATGCATCAACAAAATAATGCTGCATAGGAGAAGGGAAGGGCGGTGGAAAAAAAACAACAGAAGAAGAAAAAAAAAGGACAGAACATAAGACATTTAAAAGAAAAAATGGAAACGACAGAAATCAAAGGAGAGAGGAGAAAAGTAAGATCAAAACATTACATACATGAACATAGAAGTTTAGGATTAAAAGAAAAGAAAAGAAAGAAAAAACGAAGACGGAGCAGTCTGAAAATGGACTGCAGAGGAGGAGCAGCAGCGAACCAGTCATGCTTGTCCATGAGAGGAAATGTCAACAACAGCAGTAAAGTTGCAACAAAATCACAACATCAACAGAAAAGTGCCCATCGCTGGAGTAAAAATGATAAAAAAAAATTAATAAATAAAGCTGTGTAAGTTTATGATTGGTCAGGGAGTTAGTTTCGTTAGTTACGGGGTTAAATCGGAGTGTGCGCCACAGTGCAAACCGGGAAAAAACAGAAAAAAACTCTAGAACCCGACAACATTTCACAAGCCTTCACAGCTAAACCCTGCCTGCGACGTCTCCCCCTGCAAGTTCTTGCTCAGGAACCCTTGAGGACGGGGGTAGGTGAGGTTGGGTGGGGGGATGGGAGTCCCGCTGTGTGGCAGCAGCGGCCATCTTGAATTTAAAGGTGGCGGAGAAGAAGGAGAAGGAGGAAGAGGAAGACAGGTAGATGAGGAGACATCACAGAGAGGGAAAGGAGAGCGGAGGAGAGGTACAGAAGCCTGAAAGGACATACAAGACAGAGACAGAGAGGGAGGGGGACGAGACTGAAGGAGGGGGCGTTGTACTTACGTTGATTTCACTGAGAATGACGTCTATTATGCTGCCAATTACGATGAGGAAATCAAACACATTCCAGGGATCACTAAAGTACCCCTACACAGGATGAGGTGAGCAAGAGGAGGAGGAGGAGGAGGAGGTGAGAAAGGAAGGTTAGAAGGAACACAACATCTGATGGCACTTCGTAGTCCCCGTTAAGGTGGAATGAAGTCTCACAGTGCAGAAGAAACTAGGAAAAAAACTATCTTCTGGCTTTGTTAAAAATGATTGGTTAAATTGCAGTTATTTGTGATTATCCTTACAAATATTCTTTGGTTTACATCTTTTAAAAGGCAAAAATGTTCACAAAAGACACATTGGAGCCCAATTATTACACAATTTACACAAGCTTAAAGTTTTGTGAATATTTAATGGCCCACAAATCCTTTCAAAGTTAATAATGACAGCTTAAAATTGATTCTAAAGTTAAAAAAAAATCCTGGAAAATATGCATGAACAGTCACATATTTACTTCGAAATTTAAACAACTTTAATAAATAAAAAAGGTTAATCCAAAGTTAAAAATTTGAGTAAAAATATGCTCCTAGTGTGAGTATTTAACACACTTTCCTGAGAATTTAAATACAAGTATAAGTAAAAAAAAAAAAGGTGTTATGGGTAAAAAAAAAAAAAAAACCCGACTAAACAAAAGAAAAAACTCTAGACAAAAACAATATAACGCATCATAAATAGAGCACAAATCAGGATATTTTTTCTCCGCTGCCACAACAAAACCTACAGAAATTAAAAACAGAATAAATGTGGAAAACCAATAATCCTGGAGCTCATTCCAGACGTATTTGGATAAAATCCTGAAGAGAAAAATAAAATGTTAGTGTGCAGCTTCTCTCTGTTTGAATCAAACTTTATTTAATAAAAACACTGAAGAAAAGCTAAAAAGAAATTATCGTTTAAAATGCTTTACAGTGTATTCTGATGATGCACCACATACCCTGGCAAAAAAAAAATTTAACAAATATTGCACAAAAATCTCAAAAGTAAATATTTTCATTCAAAGATCTATTGATAAATATTATTAAAAATTTAGCGGGAAGCAAATTTGTAAAGTCTTACACAGCAGTGATGGAAGCAGTGGGCACTTAAAACAACAACAACAGCAAAAAACATCTTCAACTTCACAAAAATAGAACACAATTTTTAATCTTTCATTACTTATTTGTGAAGGCACACAAAAAAAAATGATTTTAAAGCAAACGATTTCCTCAGAACCTGTGAATAAAAACGTGTAAAGAGCTTCTGCATTTGTCAATAGTTATTTTGCAGCCAATAATGCAGCATTTTCAATGTGTTTACAAAACGATGATATCATTAGCATGCCTGAAATTTATAAAAGCACACAAGTAACATTGATGCTGTTGTTTAAAATCTTTAAAAAAAGTACTTTTGCACACTGAAGTATATTCAAAGTAGGGAGACTGTACTGTAAATGAAGATGCAACCCTTCTGAATGCGTTTGCACTTTTCTTTGATTTACAACGTGTGACATGTAACAACAGAGGCAAGAGTAAAAAATGATCTTTCTCTATACTTTGTGGTACTAATTGCGCTTTTTTCCTCAAAAAAATCCATCTGTTACTGTTTAAACAGCTGACACACCAGGACATGATTAGATTGGACCATCAAAACCCCATAGGCCATGGAAACAAAGAAGCAGTGAGATTAAAACCACATGACGCTGTCCGTTAATCCTCTTTTAGATCTCTTTTAGAAGTATGAAAATAAAAGAGATAAAGCTATAGCCTAAAAAAAGGCAAAAATATAGTTCCTGTGTGCACTGATGAGGTAGACTTACCCTGGGTTTGAAGGCGATGAGTTTAAGGATCATTTCTACAGTGAACAGCCCAGTGAAGAGCATGTTGAGGATGTTCATTGCGTCGTTGAAATTTTTGGTCTGGCCATGATGCTGCAGAAACACAAAGACGTCAAAAGTGTCCACTTAAAGTCACAGCTTTTGCATGTGTGGGACTCACCTGCATGGCCAGACAGATGGTGTTGAGAAGGATGAGTGTGAACATCAGGTACTCAAAGTAGGTGGAGTTGACCACATACCACACCTTGTACTGGTACGGGTTCTTGGGGATGTAGCGGCGCAGAGGACGAGCCTTGAGGGCATATTCCACGCACTGACGCTGTAACACACAAAGGAAGGGTATCTCCATCTGTCCCACCTTGTCCTCCAAAATTTGAGTTTCCGTCCTTGAAAAAGACACATAAACAGTACCTGGTTCTTGTCCAGCTCACAGTTCTTATACTCTTGCTCCCCCTGCTCCTGGAACGTGACGATGACGAAACCGACGAAGATGTTCATCATGAAAAAAGCAATGATGATGATGTAAATGATGAAGAAGATGGAAATGACCACACGGTAGTTGTAGATAGGCCCCACATCCTCAGCATGAGAGTCTATGGCCCGGTACAGTAACCTGGAGGAAGAATAGTCATAACCTTTAGACTGAAAGGGCCATACTATCATACTCATGTACTTGTGGATTCTAGGCATACCCAGGCCAGCCCTCAAAAGTAGACACCGCAAACAAAGCCATCATTCCTTGTAGGACATCGTCAAAGTTGAAGTCACTGTTCTCCCAAACTCTTGGGGATCTTTCTGGCTTTCCCACGTCTCCATCTTTATACATGATGTAGGAACCCCTATAAAAAACACACATATTCATGTCTGTCTTCCAAAAATTGGAGAGTAAGAACAAAGATCAGAATGAATGCGAGTCTCTCACCTGCACTCTGCCTGAGTCTGCTTAGAGCTGTCAGTGCAGTAGAAAAACTTGCCCTGATGGAGAGATTCGAAAGTTTTGGTGACACCTCTGATTAAATATGCAAAGACTTTCCAATGCCTGGCAGAAAGCATCTTTGTGCTCTAAAAACCCTTTACCTTGAAGAGCTGCACTCCAATACAAGCGAACATGAACTGCAGCAACGTGGTGACGATAACAATGTTGCCAATGGTCCTGATAGCCACAAACACGCACTGCACCACATGCTGGAAAACAGAAATGGGATGATGAGTAGATTATTTTTTGGTTTTTAAGAAAATTACATCACAGCAGCAGTCTGAAACTGGTATAATAATCTTCTTATGGACCAGTCTGAAAAAAGTAGGCATCCAATTTTCTTAATCTCCAGTTTCCCTTAACTCATGAGGGTAAAGTTTATCTTCATCTTCTTATTTGTACTCTAGGTTTATGTGTATAAAACCATTTAAATGTTTACACTCAACCCACAACTGTCAAAGTGAAAGCTAAGAAATTGTAATACAACTTCATTCTCTCTCCCAACTCGTCAAATATGAATGTATGGTTCAGGCACCCTCCGCACCCCTTTTTGATATTTTGGGTCTCGTCTTTGGTTGTTCCTATTAAATCAAAAGTCGCGGTACTGGACGTGAAACCGGGTTAGCTACCGGTATCGGGGTAGGGTACCGGTACTTGTCCAGTCCGTGTCCCAGGGGTTGGGGACACCTGATAAGCGTATCCATTTTTTTTTTGTCTGTTGCCCGGTACTAAGCGGCCCTAAGACCAGTACCGGTTCACGGCCCGGAGGTTGGGGACCCCTGATTTAATGGGAAAGCCAGCACGTCAAAAAACAAGTTGGGGACACCCAAAACGTCAAAAAGTGATGTAGAGGGGACCCCAACCATTTGTCAAGATGTGACAAGTTGGGAGTGAGAATGCATTGGACTTCAAAGATGCAAGGGATACAAAAAAAAGTTGCTAAAATGGGTATTTTCTAAATATAATAAATGCAAATCCACGTTTATTAGCAACATCCTCGCAACATTAGACAGCAGGTTGCATAATATTATGCATTATTGTTAAGGTGTTTGGGGACAACTGTCAGAGTAAAGAATCTTGGTAAATGCATCTTTCTTTTATTTTGAAGTCAAACGCTCTTTTTCTGTTTGCTCCTTGGCTGTTCTGTGAAAACAAACTCTCCAGATGCGTTCGTTTTTTGTTTTTGGTGCAGTGAGATTCATGTGTTGTCCCTCTTTCTCACTTCGCTCTGGGGGAGCGGGAGAGACTCCAGATTCCCTAGGTGGCTCGTATGTTCTCCTGTTCTTTGCAGTGGACCTTGCCTCTGGCTCGTTTTGTCCCTCAGTTCCATGTTACACTATTCCAACATGGAGTTGTAGAGTTAGATAAGCTGACTCTTCTTTATCAGTCCTGGTACATCACCCGTCTGACCTGGGAGAGGATCCCTCCTTTATGTGGACATCCTTGAGGTTTCGTCTTTTTTTTTCTTAGAAACTGTTTTTTTTTTTTAGGAGTTTTCCTTACTGAGAAGGGCAGGAATGCCCAGTTTAGTTTTGTCTGTTTAGTTTAGTTTAGCAATCAGCTACTGTTTATATTTTGTGATTGATTTTTTGTTTTAGGACAATTACTGATGTGAAGCCAATTGAGACAACCGTGTGGGCTATGCAAACACAATCAAATTGAATTGTTTCTCTGGTAGCAACTCTACCGCAGACTGGTGCCTGTCTGCAGCCCCGGGGTCGGGGACCACTGCATTACAGTCCACATTTCAAACAAACCTTCAGTCCTTTGGCTCTGTTGATGGCCCTCAGTGGTCTGAGCACTCGCAGGACTCTCAAGATCTTTACAACATTAATTGCACTGGACCTGAAAGACACCGAATCTTAAGTTACGGACCAGAAAAAGGTTCAAGTGATTCTTGAAAGTTTGAGACAGCAGAAATTATTATCAGAAGCATCTGGACTGAAGGACAAACTGGAGATCAAGACAACTCAAAGAAAATCTGACAAGAAACACACAAACAAGGTGGAAAATAACGCAGACAAGACCATAAATAAAAAGTGAAATGTTCATGAGTCATGATTTCTATTTAAGAAAACCGGCGAAATGTGCAGTCATTTGAGAAATCCAACATTTTTAACTTTCTGTTTAGTCTAAGATTTTGAAATTTTAAATTATTGACCAAACAACTAAAATATTAAATGATGTATACACAATTTTTGAAGACGATACATTGATTATACACTTATTTCGCTTTTTTTAAGTGAATTTAACCATTAGGTAAAGCGTGAGCACTAAGGTTTAAAGTCCACCCCAACCATATTTTAATCTGTTGTCTTTTTTAATTATGTTTATACCATTTTAAGGCAACATTAAAAAAAACAAGTAGTTTTCTAGAATGTCGTATCTGCAGAAGTTCACCAGAAATTTGCCTGAGTTGTGGGTGGAAGTAAGCCTCTGCTGATATCCCATCATTCCTTGATTTACCCTGCTCCTGAATCACAACAACTTGAATAAAAATATGCAGAAATTCAGTTTTAATCTTAAATTCATTTATACTTGTTGTCCATTATGAGAAAAATGCAACAAGAACATAATAAAAGCACAATTTTTAATAAAGGGGGTCTTTAAGTTCATTTTACCATGAATGTTTTTTAAAAATATAAGCGTTAAGATACACGTAACAGAGCACAAAAGACACAAATAAAAAAAAACACAAATATGCACGACGCAGACAGAACAACTAAAACCGCTAGACAGACATTAACAAGCAAACAGAGCTACTGTGCTGTAAGAGAGTGTCAGTACAAGCCAACGATCAAACAGTGTGACCTTTAAACAGAAGTGGCTTCTACATATTACCAAAATGACTCAAATTAGTTTGCTGACATTTTGAGTTTGACACTTATTGATTGTAAAAAGATGGTACATCCGTTCTTCTGTGGTCTGACCTTGATGGTCTGATTATCACCTCTGGACATCAACACATGTGAACGGTCTTAAAGTAAAACCAAGCAGTTCTAAAAACCACAAAAACAACCACCAAGATGTTCAGAGAAAGGAAGAACAAATGCAAGATCTTTTTCCCACCAAAAATAAAAGGTTAGAAAACAAACAGTGTCATCAAAATGTCAAAGTACATCTGTAAAAGGAGGTGACATTTTTTATTTTATTTTTTTTCCGCTGAATTGAAACATTATTTAGAAAAAAAGAAAGTGTGTGAAGAGGGGGGAGAACACTTGGTGTGCAACTTTTTACAGAAGAGGGGAAAAAAGTTTGGAAGCAGTTAAAGGTAGTTCACACGGAGTGGGATGTTATCAGCCACATATCACAGTCAAACCAGCTGTGAGGATATGTTCCAGTCAAAGTACAGTTCATAGAAGAGTTGAATCATAATGCTTTAAGTGTTGCCCCAGTTGAGCGGGCTGACAGTGACAGAGAACACTATTTACCAACCACCTGATGACAAGAAGTACTCTATCCATCTAAAAGAAAACAAAAATAGATACGAAGTCATAAGATATTGATTCTTTTTGGCCTTGTTTCTGCTGTTCGTCTCCCGGGATTACACATCTTTCATGGTGGGAATCTTTTCAAAATAAAAGTCTGTATATGACTACAGTACATGCAGTTTTTGAATACTTACAGGGTATTTTAGTGGCATTTATATGGTACTTTCTGTGTACTTGTCAGAGCTCTGTCGCCCCCTCTGGTCATTGACGGGAGCCGTCTCCAGAGTACTAAATGCACTACATCTCCCAGCAACCCCAACGCACAGTTCCTGGACGCCGCTCACCTGACTATCGTTTTGAAATCCCTCACATGACACTTAATCACTGCTCAGAGCCTCACTCAGTGCGAAGTATTGTTTGTGCCACCCTGCCTGCAGTACTGAGCGTTCCTATCTGGACCTGATCTTCTGTTTACCTGACCCTGCTTCGACTCTGACCCAGTATGCCTGCCTCGATCTACGTCTGTCTTGTTCTACCACATCGTCCAGTCAGAGCTACTGTCAGTAATTCGCCCAGTTACATGGACTGCCACCACATAACCTGGAAAAGTGACCAGGCAGTCACTAACCAATGGCTAACCAATGGCTTAGAAAAAAAATCATTTGGTCACTGGAAATGTGTAACTTTTTCTTAAAACTTCCATGCAGCGTGTAAAAATGTAACTGCTGTCTCCTGATTATAATTGCCACCACGTGGTCACACATTGAACTTGCCGAAAAACTTGCATTTAGGTCTAAGTAAGTACTTTGAAGGTAATTTCTCTTTACTTTCTATCATGGTAAATACCATGAAATATACAAGAAGTTAACAAGTAAATTCAGAGTACTTTGTTTGTACTTGCCTTGTCCTAACATGGGGTAGGTACTATAAGAGACACATCAATTCAACACCTAAAAATTCATAGATACCATGTAATTAAACGTAAACATTATAAATATATATATATATAAGTACCTAGTAGAAACATCAAAAGTACCATGAAAATACCACTTAAATACCCTGTAAGTACCATACTGTAGCATTTCCGTTTTTACTAAAATAGATTTTCATCACCAGCTCTTCCACGTCTGCTCCTAACTGCTTTACGACATCAGGAGAAAAAAGAAGTAAATATTACGTTTTTTTTAAATATGAAATGATACAAGCAAAAGTGTTTTACAGGCAGAGAGTGCTACATAGACACAATCAAATGCAGATCCATCACATCAATTTAACTGTGATACATTCAGGAAAACTCCCACATACTCCACACTACCTTTAAGAAGCAAAAACCACGGAGTTTTGGCATTCACGTGTCATTTCTATAGCCCAAGAGAGTCCTACCCAGAAACATGAGAACAAATTTGACCTATCAGCTCGATATGAAAGGTGACTGGAGAATTACAGGCTCATTTATCCAAGGCTGGGGACAATTTATGAAATGAAGCACTATTTATGGATGAAATCCAATTAAGTTGCTGCCTATAAAGAGACATATTTGCACAAAAGTAGTGCAAAAGAGCACTATTTATTCAGAATATCAAATCAGCCTTTGGGCATATTATAATATAGCACAATATGGCCTGTCAAAACATAATGAATTATTATTTTCTCCTTCAAAGATAACATTTGACTCTCCAAGACTATAGAAAGATCAAATCAAAACAGTGACAGCTTTACACAGTAAAGGTGAAGGTCAGTTGAAGGGGTTATCGACACGGACTAATATGGACTTACGTCGAGAAGTCTAGTCTATTAAGCATTAGAGACAGAGAGTGTAGTATAGTGGATTAAACATCACAAACACAACAACAGCATTTCCATGAATTGTTTACTTGGAGGAGCAGAAAACAGTTGTTTTAATGACAACGTGAGAAAAGAGCAAAGTCAGAGAACACTCAAGTGGACAACTTCCAAACATTTCTTAAACTCTAATACACGTGTGTAATTCAAATTCAGTTCATGCAAGTCTGCTTAGGTATACTGTCAAGTGTGATCACATATATGAGGCTAAATTGGGGCCAAAAGTAAAAAAAAAAACTGAAATACAACAACTTAAAACTGAAAGCTAAAAAAACTGGTGAAATAAATAAAAACAGTGAATGAGGATTTCTGCAAAACAAATATAATCTTGATTTATTTCAGTTTCAAATGTTCTGTTTTTAAGTTTCAAAGCTAAAATTTTCACTTTCAAACTTTTTTTCACTTTTTTTTTCCAGTTTATAAATAGAGATATTCAGTTTCGACCATTGACTATATAAAAGAACTGGACTGAGTGGCCCCTCCCCCTCACTTTCCCTATGGGAATCTAAACTGAGAAATAAAGAGCTATTACTCAGTCATTCTATTTGTCAGAATAACCTTTCTTCCTCTGACACATTTTTCTTAACATCTTCTTGCAAATCCTAGTTATTTTTAATTATGTTTTTCTTCTTTATCGCAAGTTATTCAAGCTATAAAGTGACCAATCATTCAGTCATTCATCGTCCAGACCGCTTTTTTC
>NC_050534.1:12700465-12703520 GCF_002922805.2 Oryzias melastigma | reverse complement strand
ATAGGAATCTAAACAGAGAAATAAACAGCTATTACTCAGTCATTCTATTTGTCAGAATAACCTTTCTTTCTTTGACACATTTTCTTAACATCTTCTTGCAGATCCTAATTATTTTTAATTATGTTTTTCTTTTTTTAAGTTATCCAAGCTATAAAGTAACCAATCAATCAGTAAAAAAAGTGTGGTGTTCGCTGCCGGCCCCCATCTTGAAAGCTTAAAAGCAGTGGTTGCCATAGAAATGTCACTGTTGTCTAGCTCCAACAAGGTGATGTCCGTATAGCGGATGAATTGGCTATTTTTTTTTCTATGATTGACATCACACCCAATCTGTCCAGTTCCTATATACAGTCAATGGTTTTGATTTTTGGTCTCTTTCTGCCGTGTGGGGGCGGAGCATAAAGGAAGGACCAATTAAAATGATGAGGGTGGGAGTTTGGAAACTTGGAAAATTACTACCAGAAAATCAAAACACAAACTATTCACGTGGTGATTGTGAACAAAGTGGCCACTATGGACAAATATTCACTCTTTATAAGTCATTCAAACTGTATTTTACAGTAGTAACCGCTCAAATCTTTAAATTGCATTTCCTACTGCTATTCCAACAATCATCATAGCGTCTGAGCCTGGAAGAGGGTCTAGATTCTAGATTAAGTTTCAACAGAAGTTTATTTTAGCTATCAGCTTCAAGTTGTTGTATTTTGGTTTTCTTAACTTTTGGCCCTGATTTGGCACCATGTGACAACACACAAGTGCCAAATGAGAGAAAAACATGCAGAAAAAGTGTATAGCACTCACTGTATTCCAGAGGAGATGAGGGACACACTGACCACTACTAAGTCCAGGATGTTGAAATAGTTTCTACAGAATGAGCCTTTGTGAAGGAAGGCTCCATAGGCTGTCATCTGCAAAAATAGAAAATGTAGAATTAATTTAAAATATATTTATTTAACTATTCCTCTTTCAAAATAATTTCAGAGAACACAAGGATAGGAACTAACTAAACATCCTTGTAATTCTTTGAATCCCCATTCATTCAAATATGTATTTAAATTCATTTGACGTCCAGGTTTTTGCAGCTGTTCATGCATGTACAATAACAGTCTTTTGCTGATTAACATATGCAGTCATGTGAGAAATAAGTAAAGTCCTGGTTGATTCTAACCAGGTTTTTGAATTAAGTAAAAACGACGCAAATAAAAAAACATTTCATAATGCCTCCCTTATATTCATTAAAAATGTGAAAGTTTTACAACTTTGTATTCGTTTAAATAAAGTAAGGAAATTTTGTAAAAAGAAAAAACAGTGAGTATAATGATATTAACTTTCAGGAGTGAGTTAAAGTAGTTGTTGGTTAAAGAGGTACACGCTCCTGGGTTGCCATGTTTTCACCATCAGTACTAATGCCATTCTCTTCTTCCCCAAATGGGATTAGATTTATTACAAGGCGGAGACTAAGTGGCAGTTGAAGTCAAAGTTGTGTCCGGAATTATTATTTTTCACGCTACACACTCTGAACAGAGGGGTCCAAAGTCCGCTATCGCGAGAGTAAACCGCGCCGCGCTACGAAGCGTTTTTCTTCACTTTGGTACGCTCTGAACCACAGATGTTTACATTCAAACGTAAGTAATAACTTTATGTGACCTTTTTAAATTTACAAAACTGCTGTTGTAATGTATATTCGAGCGCTGGAAGCTCCGCGCTAACGCTAGCTTACCGGTGATTTGGATGACGTCACTGAACGAAACTCACGTCGGAAATATTTTTTTACCACCCTCAGTTTGGAGCAAGCACGGAGGGAAAAACTAAGGCGGAGGGCTAAGGGGGAGTGAGAAGGGATAGTATTCGGATCGGGCCTTAATATTAAATCTGCTTTGTTCTTTAAAGCTATAAATACCTAATTTGAGGATTCAGTGAACACCACATAATTATTGATATTTTCAGTACACTCAATAATTCCAATATGCTCTTAAATGCTTCAAATTGTACGGATGCTTATAAATAATCTGCTGTTTATTATTTAGATTTAAAATTCAAAATACCTTAAGAATGATTTCTATCGTGAAGAGTCCAGTGAAGACGTGGTCTGCATACCCCAGAATCTGAAATCAGAACAGAAACGTTGTTTAAGGCAAAAAAAGAAAAATAAATAAATCCAGAAACCCCGTAGGATTCATTAGACTTCGTCTTTAGTGAATTAAATTAAATCAGTTATTCCACGACCTTTGCTAGGTTTCATTTTTTTTGTTACAAAGTATTTAAAGTCCCACTCCAATAATATTTTTTTCTGTTGAAAATTGTTCCGAGTGGTTTTTTAATTATGATTATGCAGTTTTAGCCAAAATCAAACGATTTTTAAGACATTTTTAGGATTAGAAATTCGCCTCAGAGTTGTTGGCGTAGAAGTTCGCATCTGCTAATTTCCCCATCAACACTTTGTTTACATCGGCTATGTCTGAATTGCTTCCCTACTCTCTATATAGCAGGGGTCTCAAACTCGCGGCCCGCAGGATGATGATTTGCGGCCCCCCGTCTTCATATGAAAGATTACTGTTCGTGCGGCCCGCAAGGCTGATATGAATGACAGTTGTTATGTGCAGAGCTGAATGAACCAATCACAGTGAAGTATATGACTCTGGAGGCGGGACATCGGCGGTCTGTCCAGTGCCTCTGTCTATCATTCATTCCTTCCTCCAATCAGCTGGGCGGAGGAGGAGCCATGAAGCACCAAACGCGATTTGTGTGACAAATTCTCGTGCCCCGCGCGGGGAATTTGCTGCTCGCGGCTCGTCAAAAAATGTGTTTCTGTCGCCGCGCCGCGTGTCGAAGGGGCTACCAGCTCCGTCTGTGGATGTCTCTTAGAATGAATGAGAGGCGGATATGATGTCGAGGAACACGTTTTTTGATGTGCTGACTGTTCCTAACCAGAACTCCACAAGCTCCGAGCCACAGACCTGTAGCCCGCCCCGCGCGGCGATCCGCGGCACCTGCGTGCGCGTGTCTGTGAGTGTTAAGGCTCACACACCGGCTGTGTCGGCGCGCATTCCTGTCCATG
>NC_050534.1:12681570-12700182 GCF_002922805.2 Oryzias melastigma | reverse complement strand
AAAAAAGTAGTGACCATGGTGTATAAATTATACATAGTCCTTCACTATATACAGTAGTTTTTTAGAGGGAATTTGGACATAGCCGCTCCTGCTAGCTTAGCTTATAGCACCTCACAGGCCTAAGCTAACATTAGCATAGCAAAAAAAATCCAGTTCTGAGCCAAATACCAGCTCAGACGAGGAAAACAAAGTAATTAATGGATCTAACTGTGCAAGTGGATCCACTCCAATTAAAGTTACATTTTTATCTTAGAAGAATAAAAAGCTCAAATTTGAGTTTCGAAAAAAGACGCATTTTCTTAAGTTGATGTAACTAACAGGAAGAAACCATTATCTTGTGTTTTTACGTCTAATTTGGTTACATTACAGGAAAAAAAAGACTAAAATAAACAGTTTTTCTCCAAAAGTAAGTTAGTTACATGAAGAAATCTCATAGAACATCTGGTTCTTTGTTAAATTCTTTAATCTTTAATCCGTTTAGTTCAGAATAAATGTTAGTGGGCAGCTGATGACAGTCTTAAGCTTAAGTCTTATTGTGTACATACAGTAATCCTATAGTTTTAAGAAAGAATTTACCAAAAACGCAGCAAATACTAATGCAATACTGGTGACTAGATGGTTGAAAATGATTAAAACTATGGAATAAAAATCCTACACATAAATATTCTCCATCACATCACGCTAAATCCACCTGGTTTCTGAATGAGTCGTTCTTGACCGGGTCCTCCGCTGCGAGGCTGATGCTGCTGAGCAGGATGAAGAAGAGGATGAGGTTGGTGAAGATGTTGTGGTTGACGATCTTATGGCACAGAACCCTGAATCTAAAAAAACAAAAAAGATAGATTTAAGAACAAAGAAATATAAAGGATGAAAAGAGTTTAAACAAAGACGTTATAAGATAAATGGCTCCCAGTACTTGTTGGTGTGGCTGAAGACGAAGAATGCGCGGGCCTCAGGCATGGGAACGGCCTTCTCCTTTAGGTGGATGTCAGAGAGCGGACGCGGCCTTGGGCCCACTGGCATTTCTGGTTCTTCCTCATCATCATCTCCTGATTCGAAGAATGTCGGAAACAGAGAAGAAAGAGGAAATAAGAGAAATGAAACGAGCAAACACTGAATTTGTCTTCTGCATCCAAGTGTGTTACCTATGTAATCATTTGCAGGATACGGGTTCTTTTCCTCGCTCTCATCTCCGCAGCAGTCGTCCATGTTGATCTGCCAAAAAATCAAATATTTATTTAACGATCTTCGGAACAAATATCATAAATTCTCCCACTCTCCCGCACAAATGTGTTTACCTTTGTAGCCGTGTTGGTTTCCCCGTCGGAGGTAATTGACTTCAGCTCTATCTTTTCACTCTTCTTTTCCTCTAAAGGTGGTTTTTCATTCTCTTGATGTTTCTCAGGACTAGCAAGCCTAAAAAAAAGGAACAACATGCATCGCTTTTACATGTTTTACCTTAAATTTGTTTTTATTACAAGACGAGAAAAGAAAAGCAGAAAAAAGGTCATATTTTCTTTTCAATAAGAAGTACTTTGTTGTAATTCTTCAGCGGTTTTTGCTTTAAGATTCAATTAGACTGAGTGTCAGCTTTGGCATTACTGACTATCTGGGCTGCAGGCAGCTTAAGCTCTCCCTTGGTGCCTTTGAGACTGAACAAGCTGCTGCTATTCCCTCAACCTCTTAAAGTAGGCAAAAAAATATAGTTAGCCTTTTTTTTTTAATGCTCAGTAAATGGCTCCCTCAAGTTCTTTTTTTTAGTGTCACCTGGCCAGTTTCTTCCTCTCCTTTGCCTCCTCCTCCTCCTTCTGGGCCGAGGTCAGACTCTCTGCATCTGCCAGATTGTCCACAGCGATGGCCAAGAAGACATTCAGGAGGATATCTGGTCAGAGGGTATGTGAAGGATAGCTCCGAAATATTGGATTGAAGGGGAACATGTGATAAAACAGAAATACTGAACAAAAATTGTTTGGGTTTTAACTTATTAAATTCTTATCTATCCAAGAAAAGATGCCCAAACTTCCCTGTCCTGGACACTTCCTCCTCTGGCGGGACTTTGAGGTGTTCCTAGGTCAGCTGAGAGACGTAGAAATGTACGTTTTGGTAGGGCTGGGTATTGACAAGAATTTCCAAAAATGATTATATTCCATTCACAAGATTTGATTCCATTTTTTTTCCGATTCTTTCAATCCACTCAATTCAATTCACTTTTAAGTTTACACATTTATACATATTTGCTTAGAAATACGTTAATAATCTACTATATGCTTTGAATATATTTATATTAATCTGAAACAATTCACATACTGTAAAATGTATTAGTAAAATATAAGATGGTTAATATCAAACAGTGTTACATGGTTTCTCAAAAGGAAAAGCTCTAACATTTTTTCTGCCTCTCCTGGATGGCGTTTCAGTTTGGCCACTAGGTGGCGATCGCGCTATAGCATTTCACCTTATTCCAGAAGAAGAAGAAAGTATGAGGGGAAAAACAGTATTTTTGACCACAAATTGTTACTTTAAAAATATTTTCTTAAAAATGTTTGGAAAATTAATCCCTGTGAGTTTATAAATATGTTAATTTAGTCAGCAATGTTCGTTTACGTCGACCAAGCGTTAGCATTAGCCATCTATTAAGCGTTAGCATCAAGCTAGTGGACTTTAGCTTTATGTGCTCAGCTTTCTCTTCACCATAACGGACCGCGACTGAACAACGGCGCTCCAATTTTCGTGAACAAGACCCCAACATCCACCTGGACATTCATTATATTACTTATTTTTTTGTATAAATTAAGAACAATAAAGAATCTTTCCATGAGTGTGGCACTAAAGCTGCTGTTGATTCTGCCAAGACTCTTCAAGGATACAGTTTCCGCAGATGAAGAGAATGATGAAATAGATGCAGACCAGCATGCCCGGAAAGGACGGACCGCCGTACGCCATAATGCCATCATACATCACAGAGTTCCAGTCTTCTCCTGTGAGAATCTTAAGTCAAAGAGACAATGTGGTTTTAATTAAGACTGAAGCTGGAAATGGAATAAGAAAGAAGCAGAAGAGACGGTCGCAGCGCTGTTACCTGAAACACGGTGAGCAAGGACTGAGGAAAGTTGTCAAAGGTGCTGCGCCGTGTCTCGTCAAAGTTGAACTTTCCCCCAAAGAGCTGCATGCCCAGCAGGGAGAAAATAATGATGAAGAGGAAGAGCAGGAGCAGCAGGGAGGCGATGGATCGAACGGAGTTGAGGAGGGAAGCCACCAGGTTGGACAGCGAGTTCCAATATCTAAAGAAGATACGACAAGTTATCATCTTATTTTCTACAAAAAAGTTCCCATAAACATATTTTTAGTTGAATTAACCTGGTTATCTTGAAGATTCTGAGCAGGCGTACGCATCGTAACACAGAGATGCCGAGAGGAGACATGATCTTCGTTTCTACTAGGATCGTTTCCAGGATTCCTCCGCACACTACGAAGCTGTCAAACCGATTGAAGAGGGAAACAAAGTAGGCCTGTAGAGGGAGAAGGACTCGTCTTAAAGACATGTCAAAAGTTTCACAGTTTCAGCACGTTCTTGAGAGTCTTACCTGGAGACCAAGACTGTACATCTTTAACAGCATCTCACCAGTGAAAAGTGCTAGTAATACTTTATTGGCTATGTCTGAAACAATAAAATAAATAAATTTTTTTTTTAGAAAAATACAAAATAAAAATGTTCTCTTTTAAAAATATGTTTACCTTGTACGTCTGTCAGCCATTGAGGCTGCCGGTGATGTTCAGAGGCGATGGTCAGAGTGTTGAGGAAAACCAGGAAGATGACCAGCCAATAAAAAACCTGGGATTTGACGGCGGCGCGGCACTTCCTCCTGAACAGCCTGTTCCATCTTCGGGAGTAACGACTGAGGAGGAAAGACAGTTTTTCTTTATTGGGTATAAGCTAAAAGGAAGAACGAGTAGGAGAGTTTGGGATGGAGCCAAGTAAAAGAGAAAGGAAAGGATGGAAGGAAGAGATGGAAGGTGGCCACCCACAAGAGAAAGAGCGAGAAAAAAGTCATCAGCCATCCCAGCACAGATCTGTGGAAAAGAGTCATTTAGAACACCAACGAGAGGATTTAAAGGCAGAAACATTAAAAAAATATTAATTTTGTTAAATAATTTTCAAGAAAAGAAGATTCACCATAAAACAACCCTCTAGAATATTCTGTATTGTACGTTTAAACTAATTAAGGTTCAAAATGGAGTCATGCCAAACTAAAAAAAAAAAATGTTGTTCCACTTTTTTTCACAGCTTTTACTCTGATTTGACAGCTGTAATTTCATAACTGCTCTGTTGTGACAATAAACGATACCAAGGCGACTGCCTGAGCTTTTGCTGCTCTGACATGGGAGAAGCAGTGAAGCAGAAAAATCTCATTTCTGCAACGGATGAAAGACAAAAGGGAAATATTTGTAACTTATTTATATTTTTAGAACAATAATTTAAAAACTGAAGTTAAATGGGACCTATTTTCTGTTTTTCGAGAAAAAGTCTGTGTTTAAAACCAGTCATGCTAGCTCATAATTACTTGTGGCAATACTATCAAAACATTTAGAGAAAAAAAAATAAGTAAGAAACCAGTAAATATTTAAATCACTCTACTATTTATTGTATTTAAGCTTTTTTTTGTGATTTAATATCCTAATTTAAATCAGTAAAGAACAGCCTCTCTATGTTTGGAAAGATAAACCGTTTGTAAAAAGTTTTATATACTTAATTCAGTGGATGTACAAAAGTCTAAACAATTATGTTAAATTTTTATCTTTTTTTTCTTCCATTTTCTGCCTTATTTGTTTTAGAATTTCTGTATTGTCTCATTTAATCCACTAAAACAATTTAAAAACTAATTTACATTTTTGGAAAAACTTATTTTTAGAAGTCAGTTAATGTGTTACCTATTAAAAAAGGTAATTATCCGCCATTTATTCATTGCTTCTTATGGCAATTTATTTTAAAGCAATGCTAAACTTGTAAGTGGAAGTTTGTTATTATGTTATTTATGAGTAAAAATTGTTCAGATAATTCAACAGTACTTTAACATGGCTGGGAGGGGACGGCAAACTGAAATTCAATGATTTTTTTCATATTTATTCTCTTTTTAGGATGTTTTTATCGAGTTATTTATTATTTTTTAGCATTAACTTGACTTGTTGGACTACAAAATGACAGTAGTAGCAGATTTTTCTCGATAAATATTTAATCCCAATGTTACACAATTAACCTGAATTGTGGGTAAAGCGAATAATTTCATCCATACTTCATATGTTTGTATATGTTTTCAGAGAAAATGTCAAATACTTGTGTTGTACAAAATTCCAATATGTTTTGTATTGTTTTATGATATTAAACCAGGCATAATACAAGTCACCTAAAAGGTTCACTTTATTATTACAAGCTTTTATTGCTTTAAAGTAAAAAAAAAAAAATGGATTTTTCTTTTCTTTATATATCAAACCGAAACAAAACCAAGACCTAAAAATTGAGAATTGAACCAAATGGTGGGAAAAAAGAATGGTTGCATCCCTAGAAGTTTAATTAATTGAAAGAGGTTGGATTAAGTTTTCCAAAGGAAAATAAATGTATTTATGTTAATTTAAGTCTGGTTAGCAATGTTATAAAAGTGTGTAAGACTCCTGCAAATACTTACACACAAACACAGCACACACAACTGTAAAAGAGACATCAGAGCCGGTGGTTTGTAAGACGGTGGTAAACATGTACTAACCTGAACTTGGATTTGGAGATCCTAATTCTGGAACACAGAAAACAGAATGGATTATACACACAACACACACACACAAGCACACATGAAGGGGGTGATTTGAGAGAAATAAAGGGAAACGGATTATTTAGTTTTTTCCCCAAATGTATTTACATTTTATTTCAGGTAAAATCTTTTCCCTGTGAAACTGTATGCAAATTTGCTTTTAGCGGTACAATTCAATAACACGAGTAGTCATCAACCCCCTCCAAACACATATACAGTGGTATCCAGTCAAAATATTAAAAATTTAATCATGATTGTTTGGGTTTCTGCCAATTAATCTCAGTCTCTGTTTTTAAATAAAGATTTTTTGATTGTTCACCACTGTAACAGTAAAATGAACAAGACAGAAAACTGAGGACAAGAGCTCACAGAAGACAGTAGAGAAGATTCCTGTGTGTTACCTTAAGCTGTTTGGCACAATAAAGTGTTTTCACAACCAAAATACACATTTTTAGAGACCCATCCCAATAAAAGTCCCTATAAAAATGTTGGTGTTCTAACATGTTTTAATTGTGGATATGTATGCAAATAATTAAGATTAAAACTCAATTTCTGAGTTTTTATTTATTGAAACCATAGAGAATCAGAGTTTCAAATAGAAAATGACAATTTTTTGGCTAAAAACAGTGGATTTATAATTTAAAAAACATTAAAAAGACTTAAAATAGCCCCAAAGATGATCAGAGTGGGTCTTTAAAATAATTTTCAATGACAAAAAAAAATCTAATTTGAATTTCTAGGAAGTGATCACTGATTTTCTAGGTAAAAATAGTTGAACTGTGTGACCAGCTGGCTGAGCGGCTGACTGAACGACTGACTGAAGTAATGAAATGTCCCACTGACGGCCTGAGCGAAAGAATAGAATGACTGACTGGCTGGATATGGGACCTGGCAGTACACACACTTCTTCTCTTCATGTGTCTGTCTCCATTATGAGATCAGCAGTTACTGAAGTATCTGAAGCCCAGAGGGATCTCTCTGAAGCACAGGGGGGGAACTGACAAACAACAAAAGTCTTTTTTTTCTCAAAATATTTGGAGAGAATCAGATCAGGAAGAAACATATTAGATTTCTTATTTTTTTTTACCCAAACTACTGCATTATGCGTAAAAAATGTTTGGATAAACCTCTGATTGCCCTTTAAAAAATACTCATCATATCTCAACATTTCAAAAAATTAAAAATTTGCAGAAAGAAACATGTCATTTAAATATTCTATGTAGCCTTTTGGCTGAAGTCTGTAAAAAAACACACATATATACTGTATATATTTACCAAAATAACAAAATTCATAGCTCTTTTGAGATCTTGTGTTTCAGAATAATAATAATAATAATAAAAGGAACACACTTGTTTGAATAATTAAAAGAAAAATGAAAGGAGAACAGGAGTGAGTCAGGTTGAGTCAGCTGTTTTTGAGCTCCCACAGGACAGGAAGAAAGCTTTTTAGCAGGAAATATAAGGAAGGAGAGAGACAGAGCAGCAACACGAGAAGGAAAGTGAAAGAGGTTACTAAACATGGTTCAATTACAATTTTTTGTTTTTTCAAATACCGTATATTTCTGAGTATAAATCGTGGTTTTTCGGATCGTTTGGCAAGGGGTTGTAGTTTTCCACTAACAACCGCTAGGGGGCACTGTAGGTGCGGCTGACGGCAGCGCAGAAGAAGAAGTGCCGTTCGAAACAAACATGGCGGAGAATCTGATCCCTTTTCTCCTCAACTTCAGGATATTTTTCTTATTTGCATCAAGATATTAATATTTTTTATTTTATTTTTTCCTTCTTCTGACTAATGCGGCACAGGAAGTCATCAAAGTGGGTCACAGAAACGTGGAAGTACCACTAAAAGACTGACTTCTGCTAGAGAAGGTAAAAATCACTTTAAATTAAAAAAGATAAATAAACCTGATCTCTCAACTTCATTAAAAGCATTAAAAAGTAAATAGAGAAAGTATGTGAACCCTTTGGGAGTACTTACATTTCTGTACAAAATGGACACATTATGTATTTTTTTTTTAATCTCAATCTAAATCACAAAAATGGAGACAAACATTGCCTGCTGAAAAACACAAATTTATTTTTTCATGTTTTTATTGAACACAACTGTGTGTCCAGTTTATGCATATTAATTCCAAAGGGTTCACATACTTTCTCCTGCATACAGTCAATGTTATGCTTTTTTTTTCTCCTACAGTCTGGTCCGACTTATACTCCAGAAAATACGGTATGTATATTTTTCTCTGTAAAACACCAAAAATGTGATCTAACATTATGGCTTCTATAGATTTATCCAAGTTCACGCTAGTTAAACTTTTATCAGAGTGGATTGTATTGACAACTTCTTTTACCCTGCTCAGACAACCTTTAGTGCATGAATGCTCACAAACCTTAGTGAGCCTGAAAAGACAGGGCAGGCTTAGTCAGATCAATGAAGGATAGAGGCATGGATGTTGAACCGGCTGTACCATGGCTAACACAGCCATCCCAAAGAGAGGAAAAAAAACACAAACATGCAGGCTGGAGCTCATCCATGGGACTGTCAGGAGGTGACTGGGAGACCTGAGGTGGAGACGGCGAGGAGATACTTACGCCAGTCGGGTGCAGCAGGTCTCCCCCTCCACGTCTCCCCCTGGGGGGTTGTCTGTGTTGACCGACTCATTCTCACTGGCTGGCATGCTCACTAAGAGACAGATGCAGGAAGAAGAAAAACAAAAAAAAGGAGACGGAACCAGTCAGTAAAAAGAAAGTTTTAGCGCTCCTTCTTTTTAATTGTACCTGAAATTTGAAAACGCCTGGAAACTCCAGCTGCACACCTGAAAGCAATAAGGCCCTGCCCCTAAATTTTGGTGCAAATGAACAGTCACTGAATTAATACTTTAAAAAAACATGAAATAAGTAAAAATCTGTTGTTTTAGCCTATATAAAAAAAATGTTTTTAAGGACATAGTTTCTGCAGAGCGGCAGTACCTCTGAATTGTGGACAGAACTATTAGTGAAGAGTAAGCCCACCCCCATTTCCCATCATCAGTCTGTTTACACACTCTCCTGCTAGCTTACAGCCTCAACATAATATTAGCGGTGTAACAAAAATGGAGTTATCAAGTTGTACAGTTTTGAGCCAGATGCAAGGTTGGATGAGGAAAAAAAGACGTACTTGGATCTATTTGTCTATTTTCTCCAGTTTGCTCCTGATTCACAATAATTTGAATAAAAAAATCCAATTTTAAGATACATTTTCTTTATATATGTCCCTTATCAGGAGGAAAATGCTACAATGACATGTTAAAAACGCAAAAAACTGATTTTCAAGCTTAAAATACATCATCAATGATCTAAGGACAAAACATTTGAAGTTTTTATTTCACGTTATAGGCTCTAAGCTAAAGAAGAATTGTTTCAAAGAACCTATTTGTACTCTTATGAGCAACAGGCTGAAGGCAAAACATAATGTAGATTCCAGACTTTGGTCATCAAACATCATGAAGAACGCTGAGTCGTCATTGCAGGCATGGATTCGAAAATGATGGTGTGGAAATTTTTCCCCTCCTAAATTTTTATGCAGATCTGCAGACGAAGGCTCCCCAAAGCCTCCATTTTTCTCAAGTTATAAAATGGTAATGAGCGTCGTCAACATGTCAGCCAAGCATGTGATGATGTGCAAATATGAAAAAATACTGGCAGGACAAACATATTGTAATATCAGTAAAATGAGTCAGTGGGTATGACTGGAAATAAGAAAGCAGACGGGAATAATGGTAAAGAAGAGATGAGGGATAATCATTGACGGAGGTATAGATGAGGGGATTTCCCCTGTTAAAATGATGTACTGCTCTTCACTTTTTTCATTTACTTTTTGTTTATAAGTTGCAGCCCAGTCCTGTCAACCTAAACGCATTCTGAGAACAACCTCCAAACACACCCTCAGCTCATTAGTGCTGCCACAAACGATTATTTTAATAATTGACTAATCACCGATTAATTTTTCCGACTACTCGACTAATCACGTCATGCATAAAGTGGATTTAAAACACACATCTTAACCATTATTAGCTTTGTACTGACTAAAAACTATAAGATGTAAGCTAGTAACGTTAGCTGAAGATGCTGAAATTGATAGCCTGCTAAAATGCAAAATTAGCCAAAAAATAAAAAAATAAAATAAAAACTGCCAAAGTTAGCCAAAACAGCCAGCTTGTTGCTGAAATATTAGCTAAACTCCAAAACAGCCTAAAAAACAAAAAAAAGCTTAAATTAGCTAAAATAGCTAGCATGCTGATGAAATATTAGCTAAACTCCTAAATAGCCAAAAAAACAAAAAAGCCTAAGTTACCAAAAACAGCTAGCTTGTACTGAAATATTAGCTAAATTCCAAAACAGCTTAAAAAACTAAAAAGAAAAGCTTAAGTTAGCTAAAACAGCTAGCATGTAACTGAAATATTTGCTAAACTCATAAATAGCCTAAAAAACAAAACAAAAAAAGCCTAAATGAGCCAAAAAAAACTAGCACGTAGCTGAAATATTAGCTTAACTCCAAAATAGCCCCCAAAAAACCTTAATAAATGTCAAAATAGTCCAAAAAGCTAGAATAATGCCATTATAACGCTCAACTTTACTACATTCTGATCCAAATATTATAAAGTAACGACTAGTCGACTATTAAATTGTCGATTGATGGTGGTAGCCCTACAGTGCATAACGTGTTTAAACAAAAATATAACCCTCCATCTGTCCATTTTTTATGGCTTCCTATTCCTGTTTAGAGTCATACACTAAGTTTTCAAAGAGTTGAGTGTTTCATACCATACTTCCTAACATTTAAGACGTATCTCACAGTATGATTGTTGCCATATTATAGAATGAAAAGGGCCCAAATGTACAAAATAATGCAAAATGCCAATGAATGTAGACACACAGATTGGTCATGAATGGGTCCAGTGTTGCACAGATCAGAAGGGTCTCTGAGCATTTAAGCGTCAGCTGTGAACACTGGATGTTTCTGCAGCCCGACACGTGCCACCTGCTGCTACAGCACTCAGTTAAAAGCAGTCGAAGCCCCTTGGTCTCTCCTGAGGACAAATCCTTTCAAAAACTGTACAGAGGCAGCCCGCTGCCTTCCCCTCCACGGAACTCTGAACTAGTTTAATATCTATTGTTAGAGTGAATCCCAAAGACCTCAAGACACCGAGACAAGGAACCAGATGAAAAAAAGGAACATGGAAAGTGTGAGGCGGAACAATGACTGTAGGGAATGAAATGTAATGATTGAAACAAAGCGTTACATTTTTTTTTTCAGTAGAAAGAAGCATTAAGTGTTGGTGTGTGTCAATAAACTACAATGTTTGATGGTCTCCAAAAATACAATATTGACTACATTTATAAATCATTGATTGTATACGAGAACTGGATTGAGTTAGTGTGACATCACCCCCAAAAAAGTCTTACTTCCCACCAAATGAACTCAGTTCAGTTGCCGTTTTTCACAATATGGACGCCGCCATGTTGGAGCCAGGCGACGTCAGTAAGCAGTAATTGGTGCGAGCTGGTCAGAGTCATTGTTTCTATGGCAACCACTTTCTCTCGCCAATAAGGAAGGAGCTTGATGGAAGGCCACGCCCCCTAAAGCTTGAAAGCAGCCTCGTGAGAATTTGTCAATGAAACGTTTTGAACATTTGACACATGGCAACATACTTTTATTGAGGCATCTGATTGGCCAGTTATTAACTCAAAAATAATTAGCACTATAAAAAAAAATAGGATCAACAAAAACATGTTGCAGAGCAACTCTGACAAATAGAATGACTTAGTAACAGCTGTTTATTTCCGAATAAAATTCTATGGGATTTTGGCTTTTTGGAGCCAGCATGTACTTCTTGTTTGGAACACCAGGGGGGAGGGGTCACTCAGTCCAGTTCTCAAATACAGTCAATTGTGTAAACCAAAAAGAATTAAACAATATAATCTCATTTTACTTGCCGTCATTGATGTTTAGCAGCAGAATTACAGTATTTTAATGTGTTTTACAGCCTGTAAAACAGTTTTGCATTAGCCTGCAGGTACAACAGATTGTTTCATTATTTTAATAGTGTGTTATGTGTTTCTTTTTAGGTTTTCTGTTAAATCAAATGTATTTAAATGCATTTAGACCAGGAGTGTCAAAATCAATCGCAAAACGGGACAAAATCCAAAACGCACCTCAGTCGCGGGCTGAATAGGATAAACATTTATTGAACAGTCTAAAACTAAAATTTTAAAACATTAAAAACGTAACTTTTTAAACATAATTATGAACTATATATGCAGAATTACCTGTGATAATGTTAGTTTGAATGCTGTAAGCTGAATTTAGCCACTAAAGATGTTGAAATTGATAGCTGAAAACACTGAAGTGGATAGCCAGCTACAATATTAGCTAAAAGCCACATTTGCCTAAAAAACAAAACAAAACAAGAAAACTTAGGATAGCCAAAACAGCTAGCATGTAGCTGAAAAACTAGCTCAACTTCAAAATATCCTAAAAAATGACAAAAAAAGCCTAAACTAGGCTAAACAGCTACCATGTAAATATTAGTCAAACTCCAAAACAGCCTAAAAACGTAAAAAAAAAAAAAAAAAAATTAGCCAAAACCGCTAGCATGAAGCCTAAATATTAGCTAAACTCCAAAACAGCCTAAAAAAAGCTTAACTTAGCCAAACAGCTAGCATGTAGCTGAAATATTAGCTAAACTCCAAAACAGCCTAAAAAGCTTAAATTAACCAAACAGCTAGCATGTAGCTGAAATATTAGCTAAATGCCAAAATAGCCTGAAAAACTTTAAAAAGCCAAAATTAACCCAAACAGCTAGCATGTAGCTGAAATATTAGCTAAACTTCAAAGAAGCCTAAAAAATTTTTTGAAAAGTTTTAAACCGTAACTTTTTAACATAACTATGAATAATAAAAAGGCAGGAATATTATTCCAGAATAAACCAACTTAAACCTCGAATAACTTTCAATATTTTACTCTCCATAAAAATATGTTTTGTAAAATTTTTACCTGTTAGAAATAAGCGCAAAATAACATCGGGCCATTAATAACAATAAAATAAAATTATGTGGAGGGCCAGATATAGTTACCCAGAGGGCCAGATCTGGCCCCAGAGATTTGATGTGATTTAGACCTAAAATCCTAAATATAGGGGAAAAGTATTGAACAAAAAATACTGCATTTTTGACTTTTATGAAAACCTGTGACTGTAGCTACAAGAGGGTGGTATTCTGTGTATTCGGTGATGAGACAAAGATTTAATATAGTCACCTTTTGCTTTCTCGCATACATAGATTTCATGCTTGTGGATTTGCTATCACCCATGTTCTGTCACAAATTTGTTTTCAAAGAAAAAGGTGAAAGAAAATCATAATAAGTCACTTTTCAAAGTCTTATATTCATTCATCAACTTCAAACAATAGTTGTTAGCAAGAACATTTAAATCAGAAGACATGCTATCCAAGCAGAGGCTGAACTCCCACTCAACTCAAATGCAGGCATCTAGAACAGGTTGTAAAGTTGTTCAATACAAGTTTTGTTTGATTTTCTCCCCCAAAACACATCTTCAAATACATCATTGAAGCTCAGAGTGATGCAGGAGGACTTCAGAGAAAGGAATCTGAAAGAAGCAGAGGATTGTGTCATCTCAAACTCAAATGTCTTTGGCTGGAGTGCATGTGAACAGCGCTCCAGTTCGGTCTGTGATGACACTATCCTCTTGCTAGTTTTTCAGATTATTCAGGCAGATGCATTTGGTTTCCTTTCTTACTATAAGGTCTTTCATCTCAACACTGTAAAGTCGTCTCCCAGCTATATCTGCTTAAAAAAGTGCAACTTTTAAAGCAACATTTGCTACAATGTAGAGCTCTCTGCGCAATGAAGACATGTAATTTTGGGGGTAGAAATGCCATGTCTTCAATGCAATAGATCACTGCTTTTGTTCAGCTGAAGGTGTAGACAAAAACGAGGGTTTTACAGTGTTGAGAAAGGCTGCCCTATGGGGGTTCGGAAGCCGTGAAAGGTGCAGAGAAGACTCGTTGCTAAAGTGGAGGGGGGAGAATGAGTAAAGAAGAGAGGAGAAGAGGCCGAAAGGGGGAAAAAAAAAAAAAAAAAGGAGCAGATAGGTTGCAGTCTGCTTGCAAAAACCGGAATCCAGTAACTCTTAAAAGTAGCGCTGGACCATGCAGGCAAACGCACACGCCTTACGAAGGAAAGCCGCGTTTTTCTTCACTGCTCCACGAAGAGAGAGAAAGTGACGATTTTTACCTGGGGACACAGAGCACGGCTCAGCAAGACACACATTCACACAGAGCACAACACCACAACAAAGAAATACACAAAAACTGTAAACTGACAATCAAATATTATTATAGACATTTTACCATTCATAGAAGCCTATTGATTTTCACTTTACTGAACACAATGGCCTCTTCACTCTTCTATAGGTATTTATACAGCCATCATATTGTAGGATTGACCACATCACTCTTCAAATTAGATGCTCTTCTTTTGTAAATAATAGAGATTTTATTTTTAAGCTAATATTTCCAAATAAAACTGTTGTAAATCAAAAGAAAAAAAAACTGATTTTATAGGCTATTTTCTAAAAAACAATAACATTTAACGTCTCCTCCTGCAGAAAACGTCGATAAACACATTTGTAGAAAGGGAAAAACTGTTTGGTAGTTTAGTCAACTAAAACAGAATGGACATTTTTATAGCCAAGTTAAAAAAAAAAAATATCTGTAGTAATTCAACTAATTCAACGTAGTTCTATTTTCCCCCTAGATGAATCACATGAATACCCAAAAAGGTTAACAGGCTTGAACTTTTCAACCAATTAAAACTCTCTGATGGAATTACCCTGACTGGAAATTCCCAGGAGTTTTTCCAGACTGAAAACATTTCATAGGAAAACTAATAAATAGTTCTGAGTCAACAAAGTGACTCGGTACCGGTGACGGAAAAAACAAATAACCCTAAAAGTTGTACCACAAAGAGTAAGAAGCCAGAACCAAATGACAAAGTAGATGGTAGAAAGTGAGAATAAAACATACAGTTTAAAGAAAACCAATGAAAGAAGATTTAAGTACAGTTATATCAAATAAAATAAATGCAATTTTAAATGAAACTGTGCTCCAAAGTATGGCATTGTTGTTCTTTATTTCTTTTCTGATTTAGTAAAATGGGTAAAAAAAAAATGGAAACAACTGAAAATACCTTGAAGTATTTGTGCATTTAAAGAAACGTTCTTGGTCTAAAACAAGACTTAACTGCAATATGAACAAAATTCTACACATATCTGCTAATGCATCTTCATTATACTCTTAATTTTGTGCAATTTATTACAATAAAATGGTTTGATTGGTTCTAAATACGATGATTTCCTTATCAAATGTTGTCTAAAAATGTTTAGGAAGGTGAATGTGCTAATTGATTCCAAATGAATTAAGCTACATCCAGAACTGAAATCTTTATGTATGATTTAGTGGACAATATAATCATCTAAACAATAAACTATACTTAGATGGTGCAGTATTCTCCTCCATTCTCCGTTTCTCATCACTTTTTATGGCAGGTGTACTCTACTCAAGTCTATATGCAAAGTGTTCCGGGCAGCAGGGACACGCTGCCGTCATTCATCTTCCCACAGAAGAAGCCATCCATTGAAGTGGAGGGTGGGAGCAATTGAAATAGCAAGCGACTTGATTTTTCACCTTCACAAACAGAGGAATCATCGATCTTACAGATGGCGAACTCTGTTGAATGGGAATCAATCACGTTGTCAGATCATGTACACATAATGGCCTAAGTAAAGCCATTTGATAAACCTAAATTGCAGATTGACTGATCTCCACGGCTTGATAGCCCACGCAAAGGACTTCTGGGCCCTTCAGCTTTTTTGTATTCACCTAATTCAGGGGTCTGCAACCTGCAGCTAATGTGGCTCTTTTATCTCTCCATGGTGGCTGAAGAAAGGTAAGATAATAGTAATTTTCAAAAAATGTAAAGTTTAGCTTCTATTTTAGCAACATGCTAATGTTTCTTTGCTAGTTTTTTGTCCACTGGAGGTTTTAGGCTAATTTGGAGTTTAGCTAATGTTTTAGAAAAATGTTTTCAGCTAATTTGTTATCTACTTAAGAATTTGTAGGATAATTTAGCTTCTATTTTAGCAACATGCTAACGTTTTTGCTAGTTTTTTGTCCCTGGAGGTTTTAGGCTAATTTTTAATTTAGCTAATGTTTTAGAAAAATGTTTTCAACTGATTTGTTATCTACTTAAGATTTTGTAGGATAATTTAGCTTCTATTTTAACAACATGCTAACGTTTTTGCTAGTTTTTTCGTCCACTGGGGGTTTTAGGCTAATTTGGGGTTTAGCCAATGTTTTAGAAAAAAATCCTGATGTTTTCAGCTAATTTGTTATCTACTCAAGTTTTTTTTGGATAATTTAGCTTCTGTTTTAGCAACATGCTAACGTTTTTTGCTTGTTTTTTGTCCACTGGAAGTTTTTAGAAAAATGTTTTCAGCTAATTTGTTATCTACTTAAGATTTTTGGGGGGTAATTTAGCTTCTATTTTAGCAACATGCTAACGTTTTTTGCTAGTTTTTTGTCCACTGGAGGTTTTAGGCTAATTTGGAGTTTAGCTAATGTTTTAGAAAAATCCTGATGTTTTCAGATAATTTGTTATCTACTTAAGTTTTTTGGGGGTAATTTAGCTTCCATTTTAGCAACAGGCTAACGTTTTTTTTCCAATTTTTTTTGTCCACTGGTTTACGCTAATTTGGAGTTTAGCTAACGTTTTAGAAAAAATCCTGATATTTTCAGCTAATTTATTATCTACGTAAGTTTTTTTGGGGGGGATAATTTAGCCTCTATTTTAGCAACATGCTAACGTTTTTAACTAATTTAGTTTACTGATGAATTTGAGGCAATTTTGGAGTTCAGCTAGTAATTAACCAACAAGCTAGCTTTTTTTTTGGCTAATTTGGCCTCTAATGAGTTTTTATGCTAATTTGGAGTTTAGCTAATATTTTAGCAATACATGCTAACAATTTTGGCTAACTTGTTATCTACTGGAGTTTTAATGCTAATTTAGAGTTTAGCTTTTCTTTTAGCAACATGCTAACATCTTTGGTTGATTTAATTTACTGAGGAATTTTATGCTAATTTGGAGTTTAGCTAATAATTACGTAACAAGCTAGATTTGGCCTCTACTAAATTTGACCTCTACTACAGGTAAAAGGTAGAGATACGGCTCCTTCTAGGTTTTGATCAGTAGAAAACGAGACCAAATGGCTCTTTTACTGTTAAAGGTTGCCGAGCCCTGACCTAATTTGTAAAATGAGTCTGAATGTTCCTCAAGCAGAATTGCTAGATTGTGCATTGTGGTATTGATAGATCGTAATCCAAATATTTGTGGATATTTGCTTGCTCAGGACTCTAGAAACGTCAAAACAGTCAGAAGATTTTATTATTTTGCTTTTTAATAACCTGCAGTGAGATTTCCTCTTCTTGACTCAGAAAACACAGTTAAGGTCTGGGGAGAAGTGTGTCCTGTGAGGCTTTCTTTTACTGCCATAAAGAGACAGGATATTAATTAATGTGTGCCTATTTCTGTCACAGCAAAAGTACACAACTTTCTTCAGGTGTATACCTTTAGTATGTTAGTATTTGTTTGATTAAATCAGAGATATATAAGTTCAGTATTTATTATTATATCAATATCTAAAAGGATTGTCCCAAATTGAGCATTAATCACTTGTTTTTTCATCAAATGTATGAACTTTATTAACAAAAAGGCTACATTTAAGCACACTGTGACCTTCACATTTGTATTAGAAACATGTATTTTTTTTTTTTGTATCTTTACATTCTACTAGTTCTTCACAAACTGTTAAAGCCCCCTAAAAATACAACATTTTCCACACAGGCACCAAACGGCAGTTCATTAATCAAACCACAATGCAGTAGAAACAGCTGGATCAGCACTCTATGAGGTTTTCTTTCACGGGGAAATACACACATTTGGATGCACAGGGACTTACGGTTTCTCGGTTTGTCGTCATCTAAACCTTCCTCTTCGTTCTCTGGGTCAATGTCTTCAGCCTGAGTGATCCAGTCTAAATAGCCCTGTATTAAGACACATTTGAAGGGTCAGTACTTCAAAATTGAAAAATTCCTGAACATAGTAAAATGGTGAATGACATACACTTCCTTTAAGTCCCCAAAACATATTTAAAATGTAATTTTCATTGGAGTGGGTCTTTAAATGTTCTATTTTAACACAGCCAAAGAACTTGCATTTTAAATGCACAAATCTACAATTAAAATGCAGAAAAAGCACAATAAATGTCACAGAGCTATAAGCTTGGTTTGTGCAAGTCACTAAAAACAGGAAAATGCAAGAGCCCACCTTTAGGTCTTCCTCTAGTTGCTGCTTTTCTCTGAGTTTCTGGAAGTCGCCACGCGCTTTGGCCTTCTCTCTTTCTTTAGAAAACTCTCTGGGAAAGGCGGAGGATAGAAAAGAAGCAGGGAGAGATGGGACACAAGAAAAACAATCTGAAAATTCATAGCTAACGCCTGGGTAATTAATGTAATGATGATGAGCACTCATAAGAAGTAGGTAAACACCCGCTAAAGAAGATGAAAAGGGTGCAGGAGAAAAGATGCACTTCAGAGATGTTAGTAAGCAAATGCAGAAATGTAGATTTCAGATTCCCACCTGCAATAGAGACCGGATTTTCTGCACATATTTGTAACCAAACAAACCTTTTGTGTTCCAAAG
>NC_050534.1:12676054-12681530 GCF_002922805.2 Oryzias melastigma | reverse complement strand
TTCAAAGCGCTATTGCTTTCAGCAATCAGACGCAATTTCTTCAGGAATTGCAAATCTAGTTTTAAATGAATTTCAGTAGCATCCTATTGGTAATTACTTTTATTTATTTTTTTACAAATACATATATATGTAAATAAGTTTACTTTGATAGTGTCTGAGTCAGAAAAATCTGTATTTTTAAGACTTAATTGTCAACTTTAATATAACTCAGTTTTTTCATACCAATTTGAGCATCCAAAATAAACTTTTGTAAAGGGTAACCAAACCCCAAATTAGCTTTTTTTGGCTGTTGATCTCTATAATTATGGCTTTTAAAGTGCTGTCTGCCAATTTTTTGACAAATTGAAATTAAACTGTTTAATTCTTAAAAATATAGTAAAAAAAATCGCCTGTGTGCTGCCCCCTACGGGTTGAAAAGGAGGCATTACAGTTGAATTTTGTGATTGGTCAAACCATGAAGAAGTCTGAGTGGGTGGAGTCAGCCTCCAACTTCCTGGTTTGGTTACCCTTTAAAAGTTCTGTTGTTGTTAGTCAAAAAATGAACTTTCTTGACATAAAATGCAACAACAGCCAAATAAATAAAACAATTGCTTTTCTTGTGTTGTACCATCATCCAGATCTGCCATTTACAAAGACATGTTGCTCAGGAGTGTGTGAAATTTGAAGCAGTGATAAAAACCGCAGATGGATCTGTGGATGCCACACTCAAACACAGATCAATGAGCAAAAGGAGAGGCAGCTATTGTCTCGCTTGTCAGAACATTAAGAGGAGACCTGGTCCTATTGATCTGTGTGTGTGGAAAACATCATTAGCTTCATGTGTGTATGCAATTGTGATCGCCAAACACTTCACGCTCAATTTTCCTTCCACTTTGTCTCACCTTTATGTCCCAAATCAATCCTTCTTTTTCCGTCTCTTTTCTTTCTATTTACATGATGCATCAAATTTTGATGGATTTACACCTCATGTTCATGTTCCTTCATCACAAGCTCTCTTTGCTCATTCGTTATGATGCCACACACTCTAAGGAGGCACTGGTTGGTGAAATGTCAGACTGGCTGTGTGCTGAACTGACAGCATCATTAGTCAGAAATTAGACAAAGAATCAGAGGCCCAGTCGTCCAAAACGCTGTTCGTTATCACTTTCCGACACATTCGTGTCCCACTATGAAGTCAAATGAGGGCCAGGGAGGTGGGACACATTCGTTAATCTACACCTCTGTTCTGTCAGAGCACGAGTTGGAACCATCAGTACAAGCAGAGAGCTCCTTTGTTAACAATGAAATGATATTCGGTTGTATCACAGCAACAGTGATGTGATAGTGTTTCATGACAATAGAGTCAGCAGGGAAGCTTTGAAGCTCTAAAGGGACATTATTTAAAAATCTTAAGGATCATGGGGCAAAATGTTGAGGCCCTGAAATGCAAATTACACCAACAAATCACTCAAAAACATGTTAAAGATCACAACAACTAAAAAAGCAAAACAAACGATAAACAACTGCTTGAAATTAAAACGTTTTAAGATCAGTGTGGAGCATATCCAGCATCACTTCATGCCAAACAACTCTCGGTTGAAATAAAGGACAAACGCCATCATCCAATCAGTGACGTCCCATAGTACCTTCCTTTTCTGGTTTCCAAAAAAAAAAAACATTCAGAAAACAAAATTTGTTTTCAGAAATCATATTAGAATGTTGAAAAATGAAACAAGAAGAAACCAGGAAAGGTAGGAACTAAGAGACATGGGTGATTAGATGATAATGCAACAGTTATGTGGGGGATAATGCCCGGCAAAGTGTGCATTATCAGAAATTAATGCGTGCTCAGGAAGCATCCATTTCTAATAATGTACACTTCAATGGGCATTATATTACTTATACCATGGTCACTTACAAAAGAAATAAATATTCAATCAACTTTTAGTATTGTATTCTTATTTCTTCAATTTAGATCGTCTTTTCAGAAAAAAGCGAACGATTTGATACGTGAAGTGGCTTGTTGTCACACAACAACATGCCAATGAGTTAGCACTGACCTCAACTCAGCGAGAAATGCTGATCGTCATGAAAGGTTAAATAAAGTATCAGTTCAGAGAGAATGTTCACCTCTTACTTCTTGTTTTTGTCCAGATATTGAAAATAAGTCTGTTTTAAAGAAGCTGCGCAGTGATATAGATATAACGGTTAGTGGCGTTAGCAACAAATGTAGCAGCATCCACCTCAAAATCCAAAAAATCACTGACTTCAAACAGCAAATGTTATTAATGAACAAACCATAAAGAAAAACTGAATCAAAGAAAACTCAAATGAATCAAATAACAAAATGGATCTTGATGGATCCCGGACGAGCCCCCAAATTGTGCTGCACCAGATCTCAAATGTAACAAAAAATACTGGATGTCATCATCCTAATTTTTTTACAATTTTGTTTAATTACTGGAGATTACTTTTGTTTGTATTTATTTTTATTCTGTTTTTGGTTTCTGGAATTTTGCTTTAATTTCCCAAATATATCGTGTTTATTTAATTATTTGTCGTTGTGATCTTTAATACTGTGATTTGTACTTTGCTGATAAAAAGAACTAAACAAAATGCGACATGACCACGAAAAACAACATATTCCAATGGCTGGGACAGACGAGAAACAACAGATAGAAGAAAATGTAAATCTCTGTTGGAGCGGGAAACAGCAACTTAGAGGAAAAGAGGAGTTAGTTTCAGCTCATCTTTAGCCCTACCCTTACCCGCTTAACACCCCAAGAACCAAGTTTAACACAAAGAAGGATCCAATGATGATTAAGGTGACAAAATACACCCAGGGCCACCTGTAATCTACAGCATCATTGACCTGGGAGATGGAGAGGAAGAACAGATGATGGGAGACATGAAGAGTAAAGGACAAGAAAGAAAGGAGGGCGTTAGAGCCGGCGGTATATCTCCCATGACAGGTGCTAAAAAACAAGGATTAAAACAAGTTCAACGAAATCTCTTGAAAACCATCGTTTCCACAAAAAAGCAATTGAAATCTATTCATAAAAATGGAGTTAAAAGCACTTTTCTAATATGTTTCAGGGTTAATCACTGTAGAGAGAACAAAATGAGTTAGACACATGAACAAGACGGGATGTAATTACAGTCCTCATGACAAATGGTTATCTCTCCAGAACTTTATGCTTTCAAAATAATTTAATTTAAGGATTAAAATAAAAAAAAGAAAAGTAAAACACTTTTGTGTATATTTAATCAAATTCAAACATATTTCAGAGCTAATTTAATAGATTTTGATCTAACTCTTATATAATTGATTATTATTCTTAGAAACTCTAATGTGTGCTGAAATTTGCTGTATTATTAGCTTAATAATTTGAGTGCGGGATGTCTGGACTTGATAAGTTTGTTTTCTTCATGATCTCATGATGACTAAGGGAGGAAAAAAATAAGTAAATGGGTTTCCAGTAATTTCTATTTTTAATTATATTTTATTATTTGTTTATTTATGTTGCTACCTTGTGTGTTTATTGTTTTTTGCATGATTTTCGGTGAATTATTCATATCTTTATTGACTTTCTGGACACTTTTTGCACTATCTTGGCAGAGAAGGTTAAAAAAGTACTAACACTATTGCCACTATTGCTTTTATTTGCACCTACTGCCATCTGTATGTCACCTGAGAGAGTATGAATAAAGTTTTTTAGGTTTTATCTTCAGTAATGCCACAAAAAATAAACGAGTCCTGATACATAATCAGTAATCAGCTCCACACCGATGAGTTGTCACTCACAACACACATCCAACAGATCGAGCTCTTACCCGCTCAACACCCCCAGAACGAGATTGAGAACGAAAAAAGAGCCGAAGATGACGAGAGAGACAAAATAGACCCATGGCAGCTCATAGCCCATAGCATCCTGCATCTGAGGGACAGAAGGAGTGGAGAAAGAGAAAAAAGGCGGGAAATTCAAATAAAAAAGAGGAGAAGGTTAAAGAACAGAATGAGTCCAGGACAGAATTGTGTTAGAGAGAAGGGGAAAAAAGCAGTGCATGTTAACAAGAGCAGTGATGGTTTAGTAGAAAAGACTGATCTATATGAATAAATGTGAGGAGAAACCATTTAGTCTATTTTTAAAAAGCAGCAGTATAAAATAATAAAATAAAAAAAAAACATCTGTTTATGCTAATATTCCAAATAGTGTGTTTACATTTGATGCAGCTACAAGTATATTTCCATTTCTACTTTAATGAGCATATTTGAAATAACACAGCATCATCAGCAGATCTGTCGACATGGAGCATTCCTTACAACACCCGGATCCATTCCAGAGGAGAGAATAGTCTGTTTAATGTTAGGTTAGGTCATGGTCTGTGTTTATTCTAACACTCCCTCAACATGACAAGTACAACCACGAAGCTTGTTAGCATACCATTTACTGTATGTTTGCATTGCCTGTAATCATTGACTGCATATGAGAACTGGACTGAGCGACCCCTCGCATTCCAAACAAGAAGTACCCACTGGCTCCAAAAGGCCGCAGCTGCATTTTTTCGACAAGTTCTTTCTAATCCTTTTTTTAAATATTTACTTCTTTAAGTTTATTAAGTTTATAAACTGACCAATCCGATGTCACGATTAAATGTTGTTGTTTTCCTCCAAATATTTTAAATGTTTAATTGACATATTCTCCTGAGCCCGCTTTCAAGTGGTAGGGGAGTGGCTTCCAACAAGCTCACTTCAGATTGGCCAGAATGGTCGCCATAGAAACTATGTCTCAACTCAGTCCAATCACTCCTTACTGATGATTTCTGGTTCCAACATCTATATCGTGCAAAAATGGTGATTGAATTGACTTTATTACATTTAAACCGGAAGTAAGTCATTTTCTGAGGATGATGTCACACTTACTCAGTCCAGTTCTCGTTTACAGTCAATGCCTTTGATTTTGTTTGAAATATTATAAATCTAATGAAGTTTATTGGGCTAATTTTGAGTTAAGCATATATTTTGGCAATGTGTTAGCTTTTGGGGCCAATTTGGCATCTACTGAGGTTTTTGGGGTTAATTCTAAGTTAAGCTAATATTTTAGCAAGGTACTAGCTTTTTTTTTTGGGCTAATTTGGCAATTACTGAGGTTTTTTGTAGCTAATTCTGAGTTAATCTGGTATTTTAGCAACATGCTAGCTTTTTTGGCTGATTTGGCATCTACTGATTTTTTGGGCTAATTCTAAGTTAAGCTAATATTTTAGCAACATTCTAGCTTTTTTGGCTGATTTGGCATCTACTGATTTTTTGGGCTAATTCTAAGTTAAGCTAATATTTTAGCAACATGCTAGCTTTTTTGGCTGATTTGGCATCTACTGATTTTTTGTGCTAATTCTAAGTTAAGCTAATATTTTAGCAACATGCTAGCTTTTTTGGCTGATTTGGCATCTACTGATTTTTTGGGCTAATTCTAAGTTAAGCTAATATTTTAGCAAC
>NC_050534.1:12600973-12675917 GCF_002922805.2 Oryzias melastigma | reverse complement strand
TCTAGTATTTTAGCAACATGCTAGCTTTTTTGGCTGATTTGGCATCTACTGATTTTTTTGGGCTAATTCTAAGTTAAGCTAATATTTTAGCAACATGCTAGCTTTTTTGATATTCATCAATTTTACACGCATATTATAATTTTTCCCTGTTTTTCGTGATTTTTAATTATATCTTCAAATTCGTTCCGCACTTTTTGCATTTTGGGCAACTTTTAAGTCTTTTAGCAACGTTGTCATTATGCTAAAAGCATTAGCATTTTCAGCACATACCTTCAGCAGTAAATAGGTGTGTTTGAGATCCCCAGGCGCTGCGCAGATCGCCTGGATTGCGGTGCATGTTGGTTAGTTTCTTGCACTGACGTCAAATGTCTGCCGTCACGAAGTATCGCGAGAAAGGGGCGGGTTCAAGGCGCCTTCCTAAGCCAGCGCAGCCAGAAAATAGGTACTGCGCTGGCTGCATGCCGTCTTGCGGACTACAAAACAATGCATTGTGGGAAACTGTGTCCACACAGTTCTTGTAGTTCAGTGTGAAATAACTGGCGTTAAATGAAGGACATCGGTGTATTTTATTACTTTTTCTGGAAGGTAGTGAATCACTGATGAAAAAATAAACAAGATTTCAAATAATCTGTGGTCATATTTGTTATTGTTGCCTCTAAAACTTAACTTTAATTTAATTTTATTTATTTATTTGGGACAGTGCACATGTAATGAATCCTGCGGCTATTTTATTAACAGTTTTACTCTAAAAGATGTTAAAAAGTAATATAAAAGACACAACAGCACAAATCATACTAGGAGGAGTGGCTTATTAACTTTCAGCCGAATGTTAAAGACAACCCCCAACTCCTTGATCTCGTACAGTCTCGTCGTTCGCCCTCATCTCAGGCGGCTTTCTCCGCCCCCTCCAGCAGCAGCTTAGTCTCGCCGACGATGCAGGCGAGGCGCTGGGGATCTCAAACACACCTATTGTCTTTCAGCATATTCAGTGACCGCATTCAGCGATCAGTATTCACACACGCATTATCGCAGGTAATTTACCTTTCTAGTTCTAAACAGTCTTAAACAGAATGTTGTTTCATTAAAATCAGAAAAGAATACTGATTTGGCAGAATATTGGTGTCTATGTGTTTGCAAAAGGTGTTTTTTGTGTAGATTATTACATTTTAAGTTTATTTATATATTGAAGAATAACAGTAGATGGTAAATTGTTACTCCAATATAAATTAAACTAAAAATATATATATAAATAAATAAATTAAACTAATGCACGGTGAACATAAGTAATACTTTTGGTTTTGTGAATAAGGAGGTAAATTGTGAGGTAAACAGCTGTCAGAATGTATGTATTTTGAGCTGTGTGTGTAAAGTACTTGTCAATAGTAGACAGAAAAAAAAAAGCAACAGAAGGGGTGTAGAGTCAGGAAGCCATCTGCGCAACTTAACACATTTTTACACTAATGCAGACAACCCCCACACACATTTCTATTAAACAGGTAAGATCGGATTCATGATGTAGTAATTTCATGACCCAGTGGGTCAGTACCTGAGCTCCTGAAGCTGTCATTCAAAACTGCTCACAAAATGTGTCGTCCTGCACATTCATGCTGACACACAAAACCTCCTTTGTGGTGCACGGCTCACCCAGTACAACACGTCCGTCCAGCCTTCCATGGTTATGCACTGAAACACCGTTAACATGGCGAAGGCAAAGTTGTCAAAGTTGGTGATGCCATCGTTTGGACCCTCCCATCCCACTCGGCACTGGGTTCCGTTCTGCGTGCAGTGGCGGCCGTAGGCACCATCCGGCGCGCACGGTGCCGGCTTTTCCTCTGCATTCAAGCCTGGGAAAACAGGAAAAATTCAATTTCACAAGGAAAATGTGTTGATATACAATCAGAAAAATAAATATATGATTTGAACGTTTGTTCCAACGTTAAATTAATTGTAATTTGGGTCCAGACTATTTATAGTAAAAATGCAAAAATGTGTGATAAAAATAAACATTTTTTGTAAATAGGAATCTTTCAGTATATTCTCAATTTCCATATGATGGAAGAATATTGTAACTTGCATTTTGTGACACAAAACTTAACGCAATTAATGAGGTTAAACACTAAATAAAGTAAAAATATGATGTGCCAAACTATAAGAAACAAGCTCTCCTGGGCTGTGCATAGGAGAGTATTTCACCATCACTTATCCAGGAAATAACTAATGGCTCTTATGGGACCTATAATATTATCATAATAACACTCAAGTCCATTTATACCTGATGCCCTTATCTGAAAATTGTTTCAATCATTCATGGCAGCTGCAGTTTCCGTAATCGCTTAGGCAATTTACTCTAAGGCAAAAAAATAAATGACAAAATAAATAATTAATTAAGGCTTTTTAACACAGTTTGTTTTATCCGCCTTGCTCCATCGCGGATGAAACAGTACAAAGTTACCAACAGAGGGACAGAAAAGTGACAGGACAGCCATGCTCAGCCTGATGTTGGCATTGAAAGGTTTGTGTCCTCGCGCTGCTCACATTTGTGTTCATCCGTAAACTCGCTGCCTCTGCTTACTGAAGCGTGCTTTTCTGAGCGCTGGGGTGCACAAAGCCGGCTGTAAACATGCTTGTTGGTATTTTCATCTGTGCACTGGTGCAAAGCATCCCGTATCTAGCGTACCTGTGTGGTTGTGAACGCAGGTCTTGTGCATCTTGCCCATGAAGAGCTCCAGGCCAATTATGGCGTAGATGATGATGACAAAGAGGACCAACAGGGCAATGTGGAGCAGCGGGACCATGGCTTTGATTATAGAGTTCAACACTACCTGTAAACCTGCAGCACAGACACAATAGTTAAGGATTCAAGTGAAGCTTAAATGCAAAATAAAGCAATTTAAAAGCAATCAAATTGACTAACAGGTTGTTGTTAAAACATGAAGGAATACCTTTAGTTGTGATATTAGCCACAAGATGACAAACTGCAACAAATATTTAACAATCTCATGGTAGAAGTATTTAACAAATCAAAAAAAGCAAAAATGTTGCAGTGAAATGGAAATCATATACTAGTTGTTTTTTGTTTTGCCATTTGTTCATTTGTCTCAATATTGACCTCTAATATTGTGCAGCTCTACCTTTAGTTTTATATTTTTTAACACAAAAGCAAACAAATAAAACAATGAAACCCATAAAACAAAGAGTTTACATAGTGCTGTCATGCTATTATTTTTGTGCGATTAATTAATCGAGATCTGTTATTAATTAATCTAATTAATCGCAATTTTAAATCTAATACCTCTCTGAAAAGCCTAATTTTGAGGTATTTTATTTAAATTTGTGAAATTGTGGCACAGTAAGAGATCAAAACAAAGCTAAAAAGGTGACTTTATTAATTTTTTATTATTATTTATTCAATTTCTTGCACATTTAAGCATGAGAGGGCCAGAGTGGCACGCCCATTTTAGTTAGTCTGAGCTTTTTCTAGCCTCCAGTTTTCTGATTCAACACAATTTGAATCAAGAAATACTCAATTTTAATCATAAATTAACCTTGCTTAGGTCCTCTATTTTGATTAAAAATGCTACAAGGACTTTTTAAAAACACTAAAATGATCATTCTTTATTGGATTTGGTCTTTGAAGTCCCACTATGATTTTCTTTGGAGCTATTTCTAAAGCTTTCCGTTTGGTCTTTTAATTATAATTATGCCTGTTTTAGCCAAAATTTAAAAACCTGTCATATTCAAGAACATAGTTTCTGCAGAATTATATTTACAAATTCACCTCGGATTTGTCAGAAAGGCCTTTGCATTGTAAAGCACAAACTCAACTGTCTAAACTATGTTCTTATGCATACTGTTTGTTCTTCTTACATTAGTTTACATTAAAAAAAACAATTACCAGCACACGTCTGCAAAATCTACTCCTTCGGTGCCGTCTCTGTGATTACTAAAATCAAATCTGACAGAAAACTCATCTAACGCGTACATTTGTGTCGGTATAGTTGTGCAACGTTGCGTTTTTGTGGTCTGAGGCATCAAGTAGCAATCTCAGCTGGGATATTTGGTCCAACCAGCCCCCACCCCAGCCTGCGCAATAGCGGCTCACACCTGATCCCCCATGTCTTTTTTCACCAGTACTTACTCGGTACTCCGGAGACCAGTCTTAGAGGTCTGAGTACTCGGAAAGCTCTCAGAGCCTTGACATCGAAACCTGCTGCTTTCCCTCCGATAGGAGTGGCCCCGTCCCCCTTTGTGGCCTGCTCCAGAATTGCACTGAATAACCTGTGGAGGAAAAAATTAAAATATGTTTTTAAAGACCAAAAATGTTCACAATGACTTGCAATTTCCCATGTAAAAGAGAATATCAACACTTGTCATTCCAGCCTTGTTTTTCCTTTTCCTCCAATGTGCTTCTTGTCATCACTTAAGTAATACTTCTACATTATCTCATTCACAACAGCAAACATTTACACTCACTCCAGCTTGAGGCAAGCTCTTTAAAAAGAACACTAACATGTGCAATGTTTCACAACGCAGATGTTGAAGAGAGTTCAAACACAAAACCCGAAGAAGAAACGAGCTTCACATGTGGTTTCTGGATATCAAAGATAAGGAAATGTGAAGCATCTGGCTTTAATCAGCAAACCAGGATGGGACACACGTGTGGTGAAGTCTGAAAATGTGCCGTAACGTTTGTGTGTTTTCACAACGGATCAGGTTAAACAACTACCTTACAACAAGTGAAGTCACACGCTATTTCCTGCTTCGCTTTAGTTCTGTTCTTTCAAGATGTGAGGATGCACTCGTGTTAAAACTATCCATCCAAAAATAGAAGCAAAAAATGATATTATGTTAAAATGTTGAGTAACAATTTCAGTTTTTGCACGGATTCTGTAAAAAAAAACCCTAAAAAGTACATGTCATTTAATGAAAAATACATTTTTTCAGTAAGAATGTATTTTATATGTACTATTTTGTCATACTATTGGGTTTTAAAGCATTAATAATACAAACTGCAACCTGAGGAGCCTCATGTGGCTCTTTTATCCTTTAATAATGACTTAAATAATATGTTTTTTCAATAATGTTTAGAGTTTTAAACTGAGGTGATCCTATTAGTACATTTTTTTGTTCAACTGCTGAAAACACACTTAAATCAAGAGGTTTTGTGTACTTTTCCACTCCTCAAAATTATAGTAAAAGGTTTAATCTACTGCCAGAGATGTTCACTGTCAATAAAAAAATAAATTAAATATAATTTTTGCTGTAGATTAGTGTCTAGTTGATGTTCAGAAGAAAATTTCCTAAGATATATAATATGTACAGTTTTTTTTAAATGGATTCTACACTAATTGTATTTTATTTTGAAAGGACCTCCTATGTTCTGCTATTTTGAAGTTTTATTGATTTATTTGGCACCTAAAAATGACCTCATTCAAACAGGAAGCCGCGAATTAAAAGTTCAAAAAACAATAAAACACAGCTAAAATGTTAAAAAAATAAAAAATTAGAATAGAAAAAAATAAAACTATAAAGCATCTACAGTAACATAAATTAAATTAGTTAATACAGAAAAATAGAACAACTCAATAACTCAGTTATTGTAAATATTTAAAATGGCTAAATTAATAAAAATAAAGAAAAAATTTGCTGAACAATCGAGTGAGGCTGGACTCTTTCAGTGTCAAAGGTTGCAACATCATATTTAACTGTCTTTTAGTCATTAACTTTTACAGACATCTTTTAGGAGCAAGTGTTTTAAATTATTTTACATCCAGCGGAGGTTTTTATTGTTTTTTTTTTCTTCTTGTTGTGACATCCCTTAGAAATCAACAACCAGCGTGGCTCAAAGGCCAGTCAGAGGAGCGTTAGTCATGGAGAATTATCAATTAGCACAGATGAAATGGCCACTTGAAAAAGCCTCTCAGAACATATCGGGCCCCTCTCCCTCTCGCGCTCTCTCTTAGCCTCTCTATTCTACACTAGCTCCCTCTCAATTTGATTAACTCTCTGTGTCTGGGTGGGAAGCACGCCTTTCAAACAGATTATGTCGAGCACATCAAGGATCCACTATTCTGCACCAGCAGCATTTTATTTGAGTGATAATTAGAGCCTTTGTGTAGCGGCACATGTGTCCATCCCCAACTTACAGCACGGCCTCTTAGGTCAGTAAAAGTATGCATCCTGTGGCATCTGTCTACATGTGTGTACAGGTGTCTGTGGGGCAGGTACGGGCTCTTTCATCCATATGGTGACTATTCCAGAGGGAAGGCGCTCTTGTCGCTTCTCATCTGCACCCACACTCGTACACAATCGCGCGCGCAGGGGCCTTGGCTGTTTGGCCAACACGTTCAGGAAGATGAGCACTCAGTCATGCACACACAGAAGCGCAGCGCTGTCACACCTAGACATATTTTCTTTAAATGTGAGACGCTGACAAACGTGTGTGATTTTATTTCTGAATGTAGCCAATGATTGGTTTTATCTTTATTAGTTTTACTTGGAAAAAAGTTAAAAGATAGCCGTTTAAGATATGTTTTTTGGTAACACGCTAAGGCACATGTGTCAGTTCAAAGTCATTTTATCTATTTTTATTAATGGCCCAAAGTTATCTTGCACTAATTTTTAACTTGTAGAGTTTTGACAAATATATTTTTATGGAGAGTAAAATATTGAAAGTTATTTAAGATTTAAGTTGATTTATTCTGGAATAATATTCCTGCCTGTTTTTGTTATTCATAATTATGCTGAAAAGTTACAGTTTTAAAGTTTTAAAAATTGGCATTCTGCTAGCTTTATGGACTTTTTTTATATTTACAAATATTTTTTAGACTATTTTGGAGTTTAGCTAATATTTCAGCAACATGCTAGCTGTTTTGGCCAGTTTTGGCTTTTTTTGTAAGCCGTTTTGGAGTTTAGCTAATAATTAGGCTACATGCTAGCTGTTTTAGCTAATGTAGGCTCTTCTGAAAGGTTTTTGATGTGTTTTGGTGTTAGGCTAATATTTACACGCAAGCTGCTTTGGCTATTTTAGGCTTTTTAAAAAGTTTTTAGGATATTTTGAAGCTTGGCTTTGGCTAACTTAAGTTTTATTTCCCTCTTTTTTTAGGGTAATTTAGCATTTAGCTAATGTTAGCTATCAGTTTCAGTTTCTTCAGCTAGCAGCATTAGAATCTTCAGCGGCCAAATTCATCTTACAGTATTCACACTAGCATTATCACAGTTAATGCTATATATCTAGTTCTTAATATGTTAAAAAGTTACGGTTTTAAAGTTTTAAAACTTGGCATTCTGCTAGCTCTTTGGACTTTTTTTGATATTTACAAATATTTTTTAGGCTATTTTGGAGTTTTGCTAATATTTCAGCAACATGCTAGCAGTTTTGGCTAATTTAGGTTTTTTTGTAAGCCGTTTCGGAGTTTAGCTAATAACTAGGCTACATGCTAGCTGTTTTGGCTAATTTAGGCTTTTCTGAAAAGTTTTTAGGCTGTTTTGGAGTTAGGCTAATATTTACACGCAAGCTGTTTTGGCGAATTTAGGCTTTTTTTTTAGTTTTTAGGATATTTTGAAGCTTCGCTATTTTTCAGCTACATGCTAGCTGTTTTGGCTAACTTAATTTTTTTTTCCCTCTTTTTTAGGCTAATTTGGCATTTAGCTAATGTTTTAGCTGCCTACCAGCGTCAGAGTTTTTAGCTATCAAATCCTCCCAGCTGAATTATATACTTTAGTTGGAAAAAAGTGCAAGTAATTGTAGAGATTTCTAGCATAATTCTGCAATTAAAACTATATTGCATGTAAAGAAAAGTCAGAATTTACATTTTAGAAACCGTAAAAAGGACAGATTAAAGGGCAAAAAGGATAAAAGTTGTCAATGGTATCCTGAGTGTACCAGGTTCAAAAGTCTTGCGTTCTCTATCACTACGCACATTTTTTAAGACCTTTTTCTGCGTATACAGGGGCAGGCTTACCATACGCCCCTCAGTATTGCTGGATACTTAATAAAAATGACTAAAATAGAAGCCAAAGAGAAAGCAAGAAACTTGTTGCTGCACTTCCTAAAGTATGAAAAGACAAAACAGGAAAAAAAAAATCGCACTGCTCAAGCACCTTGCTAAATCTGCTTTACTTTTTTCTGTAAATGTAGAACTTAATTTTCCATAAATTACAACTTTATTCCGAAAAATGTTCAATTTAAAATGAAAATGTTTTTCGTATATTGGCAATTTTGTTTTTTCGCACTAAGCCTCTTCCAACTGTAGGTGGCGAACAAGTGCTCGTGAACACTAGAATTAGATAAAGAAGAATTCGCTGCATGTCGAGTGTAAACATTCAAGAACACACCAAACCATGCATTTGTGTGTTTGTTTGTTGGGGCCTTCAGCCTGAGGGCTCCTTTTTTTTGCCATTTCCCTCTTAGCATCTTAATATACCATCCCACCCATTCCCTCCACACACTCATGGTCAATTAGACCATTTTATGGCAATAATGTATCTGTCAGGTCCACTGGATCTAGTTCATTACCTCCTGCACAAGGAACACAAACACAGCTGGCAAGCAGAGAATTCAAGGAGGCATGCATGAGGACACACACACACAAAGAGGGTTTAGCAGATGAGCTCTGTTGCCAAGATTTAATACAAAATAGCAGAGAAGGAATTTACTTTTAGTCCCTCAATAGTAAGTAAGTTTTAGAATAGTTGCGCCTGGTTGCTTCTGTCCTCTAGAATCATCAGAAACTTTTGAGTGAGAGCTAAGAGCGCTCTTCTGAAATAAAAAATATATATTTTTGCAGCTAGATTTTTACATATTTTCTTGGTTTTGGGTATTTTAATATAAAATAGTAAACTGTCATGAAATAAAAGAGCTTTTTTTCCCCATTAGTTAGCATACAAACCATTTAACTTTAAAATGATGAGAAACTTAAGAAATGTTTTTTTTAGAGTTTTGCACATATTTTAAATACTCGACCCTTTTAGAATACATGAAAAAAAGAAAGAAAAAAAAAGACAATAAAGCTTTTAATTATATTTCTTTTAAAAAAAATGCAAGAAAATTTGCCAAAAAAAAAAAGAAAAATCAACCTGTTAGGATTGGACTTGTAATTAAGAAACAAACATACAAAAAAAGTTGAATATTAATCAGTGCTTTGAATCACCTGTTAAGTATGCTCATCTTTTATGTCACCAAAATTGAAGAAAATGCTGATAATACTGACAAACAAATACTAAGACCTCACTGTTTTTCACTTATTTTGTTCACTTTTTGCACGGTTCCGTTTACTCACCCTACAACTACAATGATAAAGTCGAGCAGATTCCAGCCATTCCTCAGGTAGGCGTTGGGGTGGAAGAGCAGGCCGTAGGCTATAACCTTCAGGAACGCCTCCACTGTAAAAATGATGAGGAACAGATACTCCACACGCTCCTGCGGACACACAAAAACCACACAAATGCTTACTGATCAAAAGCAACAAAAATGAATAAAATTGAGTATAATTCCAGACAGCTGGAGCAACTTTTGATAAAACATTTATCAAAAGTCATGCAGTTATTTATTCACACTAGCTTATTTCTCTTCTTTTAAAGCTCGGCTTTGACTTTGTGTTTGAGGATATGTGTTTATTTATGTGTGAACAAGTATTTTTAATCATGTACACAATTAAAGCTATTTGATTGTTTAATCAGTGAAGCTCTTTTCCTGTCCGGCACAACTCCACACACATATGTACAGTTTTTTATATCAGAGTTTTTTTTAAGTTGTGGTCACAGAGATGACCTCCTGTCTGAGGTCCTGGGAAATGTCCCGAAATGACTTTAAAAGAGTACGATAGTATGACTTCTTGACTCTTCAGTGGAGATGTCAACAATTCATCATTTACTAAATCATCCCATATCTGTCACTTTGTCTTAAAACGAAAATAAAATCAAAGAAACACACCGTAGCGAACTTTAAATTAATCCTAAGGCCAAAAAACGTCTTTTTTCTATCATCTATAAATCTGTCCATCTATCCCGTCCCGTGATCCTCCTCTTGTTTCGGCTGTTTTCCCATGGACACACGAGCTTCAGGGCCAAAGGTCTGGGACAGAGGGCTGGAGCAGTCATTCCAGACTCCAGACTCATCTCCTGGGAAGAGTTAGTCAAACCTGAAGCTAGGAGGATGCAGCACTTGTGTGAGTCCTAAAATAGCTCAGAATAAGTGAGGCTATAATAAAGGAAAAATATGCTAAAACATCATTAAAATTGGCTCAAAAAAATAAAAAAAATGTATCCTGGACGTAAGCCTCAATTGCAAAAAAATGTTAAATGATTAATTGTTTTTACGTATCTACTTTCCTTAATTAAAACATATTTGGGCATTAATATCTGTCGTTACCCAATAATTAATTAAAAGAAGAACTTAAGTTTTACTCTATAAGGAGAAACTGAGGGTTAAAAAAGTATTTCCTGGGAGATTTTTAAAAGAGTCACTCATTAAAACAGTAAATCTGACTTAGAATTGGCAATTAAGTAGAACATAGTTGCTAAATAAACAGATCAGATTAATTTGAACCAATAAAAGATTAAATTATAATGAAGCACTAATTAGTGTAAGAACAGGTATTCACCAAGAATGATGCTTGTAATTATTTTAGAAACCGCCTTTTTTAATGTTTTTCAATCATTTCTCTAATGTTGGAGGACACATATAAAGAAAATTGAGTATTTCTTTATTCAAATTCTTGTAAATCAGGAGCTCCCTGCTCTGAGTTCTCAGCGATGGCGATGGATAGAGGGGGCGGAGTTCTGCCCACGACTCAGAGGGCAATTTCTAATGAAGTTCTGCAGAAACTATGTCCACGAAAAAGACAGATTTTTTAAATTCCTCTTTTAAAATAGCTCAAAACATGATCAAAGTGGATATTTTCCTGTGTTGATAATTTGTTCTGAACCTCCAACACACTTTGTGCTAGCTGTCTACGCTACACACACAGACGCATCCTCCCTCCCACGAAACAGCTCCTATTCTCAAACACACACTTGAACCGTGCATCTGTTGGTGACAGGCAGACAGCGTGGCGCTCGGAAGAACAAAACAAAGAAAAACATCTGCCGGGAACAGCTTAACCTGACACACTCCTCTTCTGCAAACCCAGAAAGGGCAAACCCCGTCCTGATTTGGTTTGGGTTTAAGGGATGAAAAATGGGAAAGAAGGGGGTAAAGACTGAAGATTGAAACAGAAAAGAGGGAAGACAGAATCACTGAAAGGTGGAGCAATAATTCAGTTACTTGTGATAGGTCAACCAACCCACCAATCCATCAACCAGATTAATCAGATTACAGCATTGACATTCTATAGAGTCATTTTCAATGACCTTCTTTGTTAGCGTGCGTGGGCTGCAGGACGGGATTAGCTTAGACTCATTGTAGTTCTAGTCTGTGACATGATGTTTGTAACTTTAATGCATCTAGAAACACAATGTACCACCAAACCAACCATGAAAATACACAGTTTTTACCAATTTATATACTTCATTTAGTCTTAGAGTTGAAGTGCATTCACATAATACGTTTGTCTATGGAGTGATTTTTGTGCCAAAAGTGATTTGAGATCAAATTTCCAAAATTGCACACAAAATGTAAAGTTTTAAGAATAAAACTTAATAACTCGCAAATTAAAGATTAAATATTTGCTTTTTAAAAAAACTTTTTTTTTTGCTTTCAAAACATGTTTTTGCATTGTGTTGCAGATGCGTTGTCTCTCATCTCGATTTCTCCCTATCTTTGATTTTACGTTCATGAGTTTCAGTTTGGTGTGACGTATGTGCCACTAAACCGAAATGAGACACAACGCATCTGAAAATTACATCGAAAGTAAAAAAAAGAATTAAAGTAAAAAAATATATATATATTCTGGTTGCTATCTGTTGAGCACCAGATAGTGACCAGATTTTTTTTGTTTTTTTCTAAAAAAAAAAAATGTTTCTGGTTACTATTTTTTGAGCACCGGATATTAACTGGATACTATCTGTTGAGCACCAGATAGTATCCAGAACTTTTTTTTTTTTTATTTTTCTTTTATTTATTTTTTTTTTATTTGTAAATTCTTTTTACTTTGATGTCCCTTTAGGGGCTCCATAGAAAACATTTCTGTTGCAAACAGAAATGTTTTCATCATTTTAGTGAAACAAATGATTTGAAATGCAAAAATACTTCTTGAAAGCAAAAATATTTTTTGAAAGCAAATATTTCATATTTTTAATTTGCAAATTAGGAAGTTTTCTTTTTCGAACTTTACATTTTGTTGGCAATTTAGGAAATTTTTATGTCAAAACTGAGACTTTTGTTTGTCATATGGAGGCATAAAAATGACTTGATATGTATATATGATGTTATGTATTCCACTCCCGGTGAATACAATCCACGTGTTTGGTTCATTTGTTATGTTTGTACCTTCATGTACATAGTTATCTAGAGGGTTAGAGGATAACAAAAGATCACGATTACACCTCACTGATGCTTTATCCTTTATCTGCTTCCGATCATTCTGCCCACATAAATCCAAAGCTTCACAAAGTTCTTCAAAAACTTGTGCAAGGTGATGTTAAGCAAATAAAGTCAACATTTGTAAAAATATATCTTACATATTCAGTATGTGAATCAGAGGTTAATTATAAATAAATTACTTTTTTTACTCTTTTCTTTCTACTTCTGCACTTGTTTTATTTAGGACAACGTTTACCAAAACTTTACATTTTTCATCAAGTGTTAGTAGCTGAAAATGTATTGGGACCTCCAATGACTAAAAGTAAATCAAGGTATTTTTTTCTTGGCCCAAACTCCAGGAAACGTGTGACATCCCAGAGTCATGCAACTTTAAAAGTTCTTAAGGGGGAGAATCAATTCAAAGGTAAATTTATGTAGAACCTTTCTGACACAAATAAAGTTATGTGCATAAACCGTCTACTTATCATCCGGTGGCTCACAAATGAGGACGTCTGTGTCTTTGGCACTTTTTTTTCTCCATCAAATTACTTCTTTTCTTTCTTCACCTCTACTTCTTACCCTCATCTCCCTTTCACTCAACTCTGTGGGTACCAACCTGAAGTTACCATGGATACCAGGATGGGTTCTGACGTTTCCATGGAAACTGTGGGCCACAGTCACTCAGACTTTCTTTTTCCTAAACACACAGTGTCTCCTTCACTTACACACACACATACTGATCAGTACTGTACTAAGAATATCCACAGTACACAGTCCTAATTGCTATTCTGCATCTTCTACACTTCCTTTGGTGTTGTCTTTATAAACACGAGCACCAACGACAGAAAGTGCAGTGGGATCCTAATCATCCCTGTCTTGGTTGCCATTTGCCACCAGTTGATTGTGTTAAGTTTAGTCTAATAAGGAACTTTATTGCGTCAGCTGCTTCCACGGACATCCCAAACCTGACCCATGGGAATGTGTGGAGGCCGGTCCTCTCACCACCTTCTGCTGTGTCCTCCTCACACGACAAAAACACTGACATCAGAACGCTGACCGCTAAAATAACTCACTCCTATATGAGGGTTCCTGTGCAAACACTTTCTTCATCGTATTATTTTATGCGTTCAAGTGACGAAATGTACTGACAAACTTCTCATAAATCCTCATTAGTCATCACTGGGGGGACAACAGACCCAATAGTACAGCTGCTTAATGCATAGAAAGCCCCAATACAGATCTACTGCTCCTTATCAAAAATGTATGAAATGGTCATTAAATGTAAAAGCACTTATATACTTTAGTAGAGCTAATGAAAAGTGGCAAAAAGGCTGTAAAAATTAACTAAAGAGAAAATAGCACGCTAGTCACCAATCTATCTTAAACTCCTGCACTTAGAAAATAGAGAATAGACACAAAATAAAACACTGTGTAAACTTTAATTTATTTAAAACTATAAAAACAGCAGCAATGCTGTTCTGATTTATCTAACTGAGGAAGTCTCCCCAAATATCTGAGATATTTATGTATTAGTAAATTCCCCCAAAAGGTGAAATTTTCTTTAGCTACGACTTATAGCGAGACCAAAATCAGTTTCTTTCCAATCAAAACTCAACAAGAATAGCATAGCTCCACTTTTTCATTAATTGTGCATTCACACCAAACGGGATTTGTGCATCAGATTCGTGTTTGCCGCCTCTCTTTTGACAGCGTTATTGCTTAACACCCCGGCTGCAGAGCAACTGACAAAGTTTTTCTGGATTTCATTTGTTGCCACATCATGGAAACATGGATGATGTTGAGAAAGTAGCTTAGGTTTATATTTTTTGGGGAGATTTTTATTGAAAATGGTGACGCAACTGACTTTAATTGCTGCAGGGATTTGCTGCAAAAGTTATTTGCAAAATGTTAAACTTGCTTAAAGACTGGAAAAGATCTAGAGCGCTGAAGCAGATCCTCAATTTCTTAAAATGTTGTAGTAAAATTGCTTAAAATCCCTTAAACATACCAATTTTGCAAAAAATATTTTGTGTTTTGCTTAAATATGAGCTAAACTTTAAATTAACCCCAAAACCTTTGTAGTTGCCAGATGAGCCAAAAGAGCTAGCTCGTTGCTTAAATACTAGCTAAACTCCAAAATAGCCTAAAATTCCTCAGTAAACTAAATTAGTAAAAAACATTTTTTGTTGCTAAACTAGAAGCTAGACTCTAAACTAACCAATAAAACCTCAGTAGATAACAAATTAGCCAAAAACGTTAGCATGTTGCTAAAATATTAGCTAAACTTTAAATTAGCATAAAAACTTTCAGTTGATGCCAAATTAGCCAAAATAGCAAGCTCATTGCTAAAATACTAGCTAAACTCCAAAATAGCCTAAAATTCCTCAGTAAACTAAATTGATCAGAATTGTTAGCCTGTTGCTAAAATAGAAGCTAAACTCTAAATTAATCAATAAAACCTCAGTAGATAACAAATTAGCCAAACAAAGTTAGCATGTTGCTGAAATATTAGCTAAACACTAAATTAACCAATAAAATCTCAGTAATTTATTTATTTCCTGTTCATTTTGGCTTATTTTGTACACAAAGTTGTGACTCTTCTGTTATTCTACTTGACTCCTCATCACAGCTGACAAAAAAATAGCAGCAGATGAATGACCTCACATTATCTGACTCTGTCACCACTTAGCAATCCCGTTGAGAGTTGACCACAGCTAGAAGACATAAAGAAGCAAACTCTGCTCCCCAGCCTCACGTTGCGTCCTTCGCAAAGGACACGGAGCTATCAGCTTTTCATAGTCACTTAAGAGGATAACACAGTCTTTTCTCAACAAAGCCCAGCACTGAGGATGTATTAAGAATGGCTCTTACAGCAGCGCTGCATTTCGATAGCACCTTGAGTCGTAAAGCCGGATATATTGTCAGTCATCTCCGTCAGCTGCTCTGCTCCACGAGCAGGAAATGGAAACGAGTCCCCCCCCCACACACACACACACTCTCCAGTTTGACTGCCTGGAGAAACAAGTCTCAGAGCATAAATAAAGTATAAATAAACAGGAAAATACTGCAGCTTCAGCCGTATCTCAAAGTTTTTTAAGGGTCACACAACAACTCTGCCTACATTATCGCAGGAAGTGGAGCTAGAAGCTCTGAAAGCTGTCCAGGTGAAGCTTATAGATTCATAAATGATGACATCAACAACCTGCAAACGCTTGTGTGTTAATAAATCAATAATTATGTTCCACGTTTGAGAAGAATAGAGCAAACAGACACATATTAGTGTTTTCTGATTTTGACTCAACATTTAGATTGGAATATTTATTACAAACTCATTACAGGCAAGGTTTCTTTTTTAAAGCAGACTTGAGAATATCAAAGTCTACATAAAAAAAATAAAACTCCAGTTTCCAGGCAACTGCAATCTGGCAGACGAGAGAAGAATGAAAGAATAAATAAAGAAGATTCACCAAAAAAGAAGTTTAGACTGTATGTGGTTGATGATCATCAACAAATGTGACATTAAATCAAAGCAAATTTCTATTCAAAATCCTTTCTAATGATAAAAAATATGATTGAAAAAGTTGTAATACATAGAATTAAATAATCTTAAATGAGGAAAAAAAAGTTTTATTTGATTCCAAATATTTTTTTTAATTAAATTCGAGTTTAGTGGAGCTGTACAGACAAAAGGCAAAAATCTGTGGAAAATTAAACATACAGTAAATACAAAAACATAAATCTATTAACATAAAAGCTAGTATGTGTGCAGACATGACACATGTTTGAATAAAACCCTGAAAAATGATCTCAGAAATAAAAAAAAGTCCAAATCAAACAGTATAAATCTCCTTTTCTTGTTTTACTCCTACGTTTCCATAAAACACTGCTAACTTGTTTCAGTTGTGCTTCTTCAGCTCTGCTTTCTGCTGCGTGTGCTGCTTGACTTATCACGACTTTCCTGCCTCACCTGGCAGATGTTGCACACACACACACAATCACACACTGTCAGTTTGGAGACTCTTTCACATGCCTGCTTTGTGCATGCAGGAGACATGCTTGCAGAGGAGCAAATAAAGACAAAGCAAACTGACACGCCAATGCAAAGGTCACTGTAGTGCATCCAGATCACAGTAACTGACAGGACCGGATAAGTTAATACAACCTGTAACTTGCTGCGTGACTCGTGTGTGTCTATGCGAGGCCATGTGACTCAACGAATACGCATCTTGCGTTAATTGTGGCGAAGAAGACACACGATGACATTTGGTGCAGCTGGAGAACGGGTGACAATGTGTTGAATATTTGTGTTTTTATGATAATAACAAGTGTTACTGATGTCATGCTTTTATAGGTCAGTCTACTCCAGGAAATCTGCAGACTAAAGATTCCTAAGAAATGCAAAAAAGAGCTAACAAGCATTCTTAGTTCAAAATTATTGGTGAATTTGAACAATGAATTGATTAATATCATGATTTAAAGCTATTCTAACACTACATGAACGCAGCATTTCCCTGTGGGACACCAACCCATTGGTGAAAATGGAGCTAAAATGGGATCATAAACCACAGTTTTGGAATAAAAACTCCAGTTCCGCATCTGGTACCGGTTTGGGTTCAGTGCAGAGTTTGGGAACAGGTATTATATGCAACCCGGGGACCAGTTCACGTCCGGTACCACATCCGGTATCGCATCCCGAGGGTTGTGGACCCTTGATTTTTAGGGACAGCCAAAACGTCAAAAAGTGACGCAGTGTTCCTTAACCAAACGTCAATATTAAACAAGTCAGGGATGAGAATGTGTTGGTAAAATGTATATATTTTAAGTTTTGCCCAGTTTTCCTCCAAACTAAACATACCATTATAATTTGATAGTATTTAAGTCCTTTTTGTGTGTTTTTTATTTTTACTTTTTTATCTACCTTGTCTTTTGGAGGACCGATCACAGCAATGATTATGAACTATTTGGAGGTTTAAACACCCAAATCATCCCTTAAAGCAGGAAAGGACTAAGGGTGGACACTCTACTACTTGGTCACTAAGCTGGTTTTTGTCAAACATCCTTAAAAAAACTAATTTTTCTTTTTAAAAAATGACCCAATTATGCTTTTTTATGTCACATCGTTTGCACATTTTACTTATTTTCAAAAATATACTGTATAAATTGAAATATAACTAGAAAAGTTGCATTTCCTGCGATAGCACTAGTTTGAATGCTATTTGCAGAAAGTAGTCGCTGAAGATGCTTAAGCTTTAGTTGAAAATGGTGACGCAATTTACTTTAATTGCTGAAGGGATTTGCTAAAAATGCAAAATGTTAAATTTACCTAAAGACTGGAAATATTATTAAAGAACTATGAAAAAGCGCTGAAGTAAAAAATCCCTAAGCTCTTATACTTTCCAAGTTTGCAAAACATATTTAGTGTATTGCTGTAATATAAGCTAAACATCAAAATAGCCCAAAAATCCTCTGCAGATGCCAAATTATCCTAAAAAGCTAGCTCATTGCTTAAATACTAGCTAATCTCCCTAATAGACTAGGATTCCTCAGTAGTAAATAACGTTAGCATGTTGCTAAAATATTAGCTAAACTCTAAATTAGCATAAAAATCCTCCGCAGTTGTGAAATTAGCAAAAGAAAAAAAAAAAAAAGCACTTACTTGGTAATTTCAAAAACTGCCTAAAATTACTTAGTAAATTAAATGAGTAAAAAACGATAGCCTGTTGCTAAAATTGAAGCTAAACTCTAAATTAGCATTAAAAACCACAGTAGATAATACATTTGCCAAAAGTGTTAATATGTTGCTAAAACATTAGGTTAACTCCATATTTGTTGAAAATTACTTTAAAAGATGAAAACATAGCCTTAAATATATTTAAAGGTTTTGTTGCTAATCTACTTAAAATTTTGAAATTTGAAGACTTTGTCATTCATTTCCTGTGGGGCATATTTTGCTCAATATTTCAAAAACTATAAAGTTTATAAATACAAAAAAACAAGCAGTAATGACCTGAACAAGCTGAACGCTTTCATATTTAAAACTGTGTATAACACCGATCCACTTTTTTTTATTTTACCCTGGCCACAACTCTAGAAAATCCAATTAAAACAACAATTCCCAAGGTTATTTGTTTTCATGCGAAACGTAGCTTTCAAAAACTGTTTACAGTCAATGCACAAAGACAGCCTGTTCTGTGTTTAATGAGTTTATTTCTGCACACATACGAGGGACGTGTGGGTTTGGTCAAATGTGGTCTAAGAAACAATTATACAATATTTTAAGTTAAACCTTCAGTTTATTTGGATTTGTAAGTAAATGGAATGTGGAAAAAACACCAACTCTCTTGTTATTTTAAAGTAAGAAAATAGATGTGACTTGTTTGTAAGTTTAATAAAACCTAAATGTGACTTGAACACTTGCAATGAAAGCAATATTTAGCAGAGTGAGAGGTGTCCAAAGCAGTCCTTCCTGAGGTTTGCCTTGCCAAGACTTTAAGCAGAGATGACAAGGCAGTTAAGTGTGCCAAAAACGATGGATGGATATTCAATATTGTGAAGGGATCACAGCCTTCTGCCAAGAGCAGAGAAATATTGTGAACCCAGGTCAATAAAAGAGCCTGAGGGCGGCTCTTGTGAGACCCAAAGGCAGCAAATTATCTGCAGCGGCGTAGTGTGTCAAAATACAAAAATCTTCAAACTTTACATCCTGTACACAGATTTTACTTTGCATTAATGTTGACTTTGCCAAAGTAAGCACATAAAAAAATATAATTAAAACTTTTATATTAGTCTTTAAAATGCTAGCTTTGTATATTTTAAGTACATTTCATAATTAGATCTTTTCCCTGTTTTTTGTACCAGAATGTTCAAAAATCAAAAGGTTGTGGAGATTCAAATTGATGCACATTTATTGGTTTCTGAATTTAAAAAAAGCTCAATTTAAATATCATAAGTAATATAATTAAAGAATCTAAAAGTACACAGGAGATGTCAATTAAAGTGGTACATGATACCAACCGCAGTGGAGTTATTTCTATTCACAGAAAAGCAAACCCACTCTAAATGCTGAAAGCAAGTTTCTCCTAGTGGACAAAACGCTCTGCCGCTCTATGATTTGGTGTTTGTTGCTTCCTCGCCGTCCGTGCTGAACAGCTATCTGAACCAAACACTCCACTCCATCTCCCCGCAGAGGGCCGGAAAAGCCGTGTCGTTTTGTCAAGAACTGCTTTATCATTTCCTCTCTGGTTTTGTGTCCACTCGAGTGAGACAAATGAGCTCTGTGAAAATGTAAAGACTGAGGAAATGTGTGTCAATGAAGCGAAAGAGTCAAAGCAGAGTATGAGTGACATTGGTGGGTTTTTAAGGCTTTAGAAACCAGTGACAACTCATTCTAAATTCATTCATCATGAATAAAAGTCTGACAACAATAGATGTTTTTGGCAACAGCTGGATATACTTTTTTAAAGACTCACTCCAATCATTTATTCTAGAAGTGTTCCCGTTTTTAGCCAAAATTAATATATTTTATCTGTAAATGTCTTCCACAAAACATATTAAAGATACCAAAAAACACAATTTTCTCTGAAAGGTTTTAAAGGTGTGTTTCATCAAGGTTATTGTGACTTAAAGACAAAAGATGTTTCAAAAACTTCTCAGAGTTAGTAGATTGCCTTATGTCTCCAAAAGAAGCAACTAAATATGCATTTGGACAACCAGAATTGACAAAATTCATCTCCTGCTGCCATTTTTTTGTTTTGGGTTTAGATTGGTACTGTATATCTTCCAAAAGTGGCTGGTCTCTAATAGACGCCAATCTCAAATAAACTCTGGGTCTAAGGGCTTGCTCTCTTAGACGCCAGGCTCCTTTAAGATCCGCCCATCTTCCCGGAGTCAGGGGGGGCCGTATGGTATTATGTTGTAAGCTAGTATAGCGGTGGCCAAGAAACTTTCATTTGATTTAGCTTTTAAACTTTGTGGTGACATACGCCAATGAGCATACTTAAGAAAAATCTGCCCGACATGTTGGAGTAGATTCTAAACTCATCCGAAAATGGCACAAGCAATCTCTAGCTTAACTCTTCGGACTCACCACAGTGAAAAACCACTGTGTCACAGCAGTGATTTGGCATTTGGGGCTTACACCGGATACCCTTCCTGACGCAACCCTGTACTTGAAGGGACCCAGTTGGGGGTCAAGGGTCTTGCCTATAGACCCAATCTGGATGGAGATCAATGGACACCCCGCGATTCAACCCAGGTCTCCTGCGTGCAAACCCTATACTTAGCCCACTGAGCCAGATGGCAGCAGAAAAAGGATAAACAAGGGAAGGAAGTGAAGACTTAGAGTGTTAACATGGATAACTGTGATGGACAGTTCCGAATAGGAAGTACCTGTGGACTCCAAGAAGCCAAAATCCCATAGACTTTTATTAAGAAATAGACAGTTAATCCTCAGTCATTTGTCAGAATAATCATTCTTGATGATACGTTTTTCTTAACGTCTTCTTGCTAATCCTAATTTTCTATGGGTGGCGCCATACCCCACTTCGTCCAGTGATGATATATCTCTATGGATTGGGTAGACTGGTTCAATCCTAGACTTTTACTGTATGGAGGGATGAGTGGGTTTTCTCGGCCCTCTGGCTTCCTCCCACAGTCCAAAACCTTCATAGGTAAAGTAAGAACCCCAAATTACCCCTATAGGTGTGGCCCTGCAACAGACTGCTGACCTGTTCAGGGTGTGTCCAACAATATCTGGGTTGCCTCTAGCAGCCCTGTGACCCAGTCAATCAAGATGATTGATTCAGACTCAGAAAGAGATTGTTAAATCAATTAAATTGACTTTTAAAACCTAAAATAAGCAAAATAACTTACAGCTGAAACATTCAAGCACATTTCTGGTGAAAGATCGTAAGTGTGCACCAAGAACCAGGCCGGTTGATTGCTTCCTAAACTAGTATAAAGGAGTAGTTGTAATGTTTTAAGATGAGTGGCCAATCAAAATGAGAACCACAAGTTATGGATCTGATTTTATAAAACATATAATAATTAGTTTTTATGAGAAGGGTGTACCTGCAGGCCCGGAGACCCAGCAGCGTTTTCAGGACCGCATTCTCAGGACTGCATTCTCAGGACCCAGGCTTTTTTACCACAGCGCCCCCTACTGGTTGGAGTTTGTTTTGTTACTTTCTGAAGACTTTACGAGGCACATTGCACAGGCGAGTAGTAAGAGTAAAAGCGTGATCGAAGCGCTGTGACAACATAAACAACAAGGTAATTTATCAGTCGTAATCAAAGTTAAGGGTGAATGAAACATACCCAATTCTCACCATTAGTAACATTTATTTAAAAAAAAAAAGATAAACGGCACCCAGCAGCAACAAGTCCTGAAAACGTCCTGAGAACGTTGTTAGTCCTCCCTCCAGTAGGGGCGCTGTGTTAAAAAAGCCAGGGGCCTGAGAACGCGGTCCTGAAAATGCGGTCCTGAGAAAGTTGTTGGCGGTCTCCGTGTCTGCAGGTTTATACTACTGGTTTTTATGGTTGTAGAGTGTAATGAATAATGTCACATGTTCAAACGGGAGCATCCAACAAATCAGCCAACGACATGTGAAGGGACAGCCGTGTGTGACTGCTACATTTAGGTTACCGCAGAATGCTTCTATAATCCGATGGCCGACAAATAATAGAAAGCAGCGTGGACAGTAAAAGTGCAAACAAGGATGACTTTAAGTGAAATCCAATTTGTGAGAAAAACCACCCAGCATCTTACCCCCTGACCCAACAAATCCTTTCTGATTAAACATGATTAAAGGGAAGGAGGCCTGTGTAGTTTTTCTTCTGGGTGCCATAGCAATGTCACCATGACACCCAAACAGGATTAGCTGCTTACACCCACTCCCCTGCTGTTACCATAGTAGCACTGCTGAAACTGCCACCAACAAGCTATAAAAAGACGAGCTAAACTTCAAGAAAAAGAAAAGTTACAAAGAAAACCACGTCACCCCTACTTAATTCATCATCTTCCTTTTGTTTTAGGGGTATTTCATCTTTTTATTGACTGAATAAAAAATGCAAAGATAATACTTTGAAATAGACTGAGGGAAAGAGAGGAGATCAAATTGTGTCTTCCTCTGTTTTACGCCTCCCCCCTGTTCCTGTAAGGGTTATGACGGTCTTACAGCGTCACTTTCAGCTTCTTTGAGTCAATTTGAATACATTCTTAAAACTTTATTGGAAATGCTAAAAGATGTTTATTAATAGGGATTACGACAGAGTTGATTAATAAAAAAAATAATATGAATTAAGAAACAGATGGTTTGAAGAAGAATGAACAAATGTATTGATTTAAACTGGAATATTTAGCTATTGAGCAGAAAGAGTCTGAACTATATCGTATGTAGACAACCAGGAACATTTATGGCAAATATGCAGGTTTGTGGGTCATCCAGATAAAGGACGGCGATTTCTTGGAGTGGAATGCTTGATAAAAGTGTCTACCATAACTTGTATGCCCTTTTATATTTTATTCTTTTGAAAAAAGAAAAAAAAAACTCCCTGAATCACTGAAAAAGCAAGAGGCTGATCATGTAAAAGTGTTTTGTTGTCCCCCATTTCTCTGCTGGAATGGAATATTCCAGTCAATGGCTAGTCGAGAGACTCGCAAGCTAGCATGCAGTCCGTGTTGCCAGGTGTTACCTTTTTGGAATATTTTGGCATTTATTAAAGTTTTTTTGTGGGGCTATTATGGAATTTAACTAATATTTCAGCTACATGATAGCTATTTTGGCTAGTTTATGATTTTATTTTCATTTTTTCGGGCTAATTTGGAGTCTAGCTAATATTTCAGCTACATGCTAACTTTTTTGGCTAAATTAGGATATATTATATTAATATAAGATGGACATTTATTGGAACAGAGCTGTAAAAACAGAAAGCCTACAGCAAAATTAGCAGGATTTGACATTTCACTCTGTCTCTACCTATTGTAGGTGGCGTACGAGGACTAGTAAACATCCAGAGCACCCGCATACAAGGAGAACATGTGTACATATCAGAACTACCATCCCGTGTAATAATAAACCTGTACTTGTATTCTAAAATATAGAGTTTACACCAACTGTATGTTTTGGGTTTCCAACTTAAGCTTCTTCTCCTTTATGTGTGTTCTAAGACGATTCCTTTCAGTGTGGGATTAAGCGGTAAGATCTGTGACAGAGAGGTTTGAAGAAGGCTGGAGTTTGTGATTGGAAGAAGAGTAAAAAAAAAAAAAAAAAAAAAAATGATGAAAAGTATTCACTGCATACCAGTAAATATATGTATTCCTTTCTCAAATCAAAGGAGGGGGGAGAAGGGAAAAAATAAGCGCACAAACCACCTACACTTTTGCTTTCAGCTCAGTTGGGAACGCAGGAAGCAGCTTGTTGCTCTATGCAGACATGGTCATAATTAAAAACATGAAAGACACGCACACATACGGGACTGTTGCCTCAAACCGTGCAGGAACCAAACTCCCGTATGCAACAGCAGACGAAGCTTATGGGGATGAATGTGTGGAGAACTTCACATTAAAATAAAAAAGTGATGTTTGTCAATTATGCACAAATTTTAAGTTAATTTTAAATTTTAAATTAGTTTTTTTTTAAATAATTAAGACTATTTGAGAAAAGGTACCGTTAGGCTACTCTTTGTTTTTACTGATTCAGCATGAAAGTCAGCAGAAGAAATTGAGCATGTAGTTTTTCATTTTTTAGCTTAGATAATAAGACCTGTATGCCAGTGTCATGTGCATTAATCCTCAAAAACTCTTTTTTTCTTTTACTATTGTATTTGAAATAGTATAAAAATATAATTTAAAAAGTTATTTAAAACACTAAAAGAAATGAAAATCTTAAAAAATTAGAAAATCTCAGGATTATTTTGGATAAATTAGGGTTTATTTCTTCAATAAATTTGTTAAGAAATAATTTTACATTTTGGTTGATCATCTGTGAAATTTTATTGTATTTGTCAAGTGTCTAGAGTATTTTTTTTTTTTTTATTTACAAGAACATATGTTTCACATTTCCCAAAGTACTTTGCAAAAAATTACCCCCAAAAAAAGGAACAATAGGTGAAAAGTGTTTGAAATTTGAACTCATTTGAATCTTTTGCATTACCTAGTGGTCCTCAGTGGTGTTTTAATTGTTATTTTGCTGTTTTTATCCAAAATCAAAAACATAATTGGGCGATACTGATAATTTGGGTATCGGTCAGATACTGATACCAATCATAATATTTTTGTAAATGCTTTTTTATTGTTTTTTGTCGTTTTTTTTCTTTAAATTACTTGATAAACATAAAAACAAAATTAGGACAAAATTATAAGTTAAAAGGAAAATAGTTTATTAAAATAAAAATAAAAAATTGAAATTAAAGAAAAATTGAAGGAGTGAATACAAGCAACTATCATACAAACGTAAATCAAAATGTTTAACAAATAAAAACTACTGGTAGAAATATAAACAATTTGTAGCTTTTTGCCCTTTAAATCAAACAATAAAAACAGGTGGAAAAGTGGAAATATCGATATCTGCGACCGGTATCGATCCGATAACTTGAGATCGATATTATCGATATTTTGTGATTTCAGCATCTACATCACTGCTACAAGCTTTATCCATTATATTTTTCGTCTGCACATTATTATCAATGTTTTGAATAAAAAGAACCACAGAAATTCAATTTTAATCTTAATTTCTTTACTATGTCCTCCATCATGAGAAAAATGCCACAAGAACATGAAAATACATGAAATACACAGTTTTTATTGGAGTGGGTCTTTAACTGGTTTATTAGCATATTAAGAACATGTAGATAATTTTACTAAAGATGTTGGTTTTCATAAATCTTTTACTTCTGACTTGTTTGGATCAAAAGTATCAGGTAGTCGTTGAGGACATGTTATGGAAGCAGGTCCCCATTCACTCATAAATTAAAGTTTTAAAGCGCAAATAAAGAGTCTTATTGCCTGTTTAGAAACCGTGTCTGCTTTTGTAGGTGGAATTTATATTCCTGACGGGTTTGGGAGAGGATCTTTAAAAGCCTAATCATATTATCTTACATTTGACCTGAAAAGTGAGCACAAATAGGGGTGTGGTCTTGTGATTAACAGGTGACAGCTTTACTACCATCCAAGCAGCCTTTCTAGAAGCTCTTCACCCATTATTTTGTCTCTCCTTTGAGTTTGTTTGTTAGAAAAAGCTGCAGAAAACATCCCGATCTCTTGATTTTGCTTGACTTAAACTTTCTGAAAGTACACCAACGCTGTTGTGTTCCCGCCTTTTGATTGAGTCATTTAAATTGCTTGGACCCTGTGCGACTGGGTGTCAACCAGAGAACACACGAGCGCTAACTCGCCATTAACCATCCACCCAGTTTTGTGATGTGAGCTCCTGCTGAGTCTGGCACGTCAACCAGCTCTCACATTCCATCTTTCCGTCATTATCAAGCTTTTTCTGCTGTGCCTGTTTTTTCCCCTATGTTTTATTGTTGCAGTTTAAAACCAAAAAGGGATTTATCATTTTTTATGTTCAGATTTAATAGTTGCTATTAGAAAATGTCATGGAAAACATGTTGGCAAACCAAATCAAACTTTATTTATAAAGCATCGATAGACCAATTTCTTTGCTCACTCAAATTTCAAAAAGTATTGGAAAAACCTTTTAATGACAAATTAGCAAAAAATCATAAATAAACATAAACTACGGAACGATAACCAGTTTTGGTTCAGAACAAATATGTCAACATCAATTGCCCTGATGGAGGCTGTGGAAGAAATTTCAAATTTAATGGATACAAAAAAAAATTCAGTTGGGTTATTTATTGATCTCTAGAAAGATTTTGATACAATCAATCATTCTGTGTTACTTAAAAAAAATGACATAGCTATGGCATTAAGGGGGTTCCATATAACTGGATTAATCGAGATGTGAGGGCATTGTATGTGGTGTCCCACAGGGTTCAGCTTTAGGTCCCAAATGATTTATTATTAAAAATAAAAAAATAATAAAACAGAACATATACAAAGCGCCAGAGAAGCCAGACCAGAATGGATGTAGTGTGAGCACTTTTCAAATATCTAATGATCCACACTGGATGCAGCGTGAACTCAGGGGGAGCTTCACGACTGGTAAACAAAATGTAGAAGAAATAAAATGCATGAGAGTAAAAACATATAAATAAAAACTGAGATTACTAACCATAAAATGGCACATTTTGTTATGTTTTGCACTCATATTAAACTGTCAAAGTGTCCTTTTGCAATATTTAGCAGAGAAAAACATAATTCCAGTGTGTTAACTGTGAAGCTACAAAGACAAATTACAGTCTAATAATTGAAAGACTTGTCAGCTTCTGTAGAGATGTGGAGATTATTGTAATTTTGAGAAAGCTTTAATATATTTCTTTTTATAACTATAGCAACTAAAGCATTTGGATTTATTGTAATGGTACTGTATATATTAGCAACAACAATGGTTACTGTCATCTAAATATTTGTAAAAAATGCTTAAAAAAAGCTTTTTTTTGTAACTAAAATGTAATAATGTCTTATTGTACATATTAAAAAGATGCACATGTGTTGTAATTATACTACAATCATGTCATAACACATTTATTATGTCTATGCACCTATGAGATCTGCTTTCTTGCCCATTTCCCCGCAGTACTTTTTGAAGCTCTGCACGGTCACCGTGGCAACCAAAAGATCAGCGCTCTTGTGGAAGCATCTTTGAAACAGGTACAAATGAGATGTTTGGGGAGTGATGTCACGAGGTTAATCAGACGCAGAGACGCCTCCACCAGAGGACACGCCGTTCCCGTCGGAACACAATGACATGCACATATTTGACGACTGCGGCTCGTAAAAAACAACCGCCAAGGACACGCCCAAACATGAAAACATGTGGACAGCCTGTAAAGACGACACGCACACACCTGCCCTTCAGTCAATGCATATGTGAAAGGACAAACCAATGACAGTACGCGCAATGGCAACAATGAAGACTAAAATTGACCCCAAGAAGGAAGAATTGAAGTATATTTTTCTTTGCAAACATTAGCCTAAGCCTAGCCCCCATGTGAATACAGCGTTAGAGTATTTAAATCAGCCAGCTTTTGGTCATTAGCATTCAGGGTGAGGTTTTTAATCATCTGCTCTTGCTGTCTTGAACCGTTCCCTATCTGTCCTTCACAACACCCCGTTGCCACAAATCAAGTTATCATTTCTCCATGTGCCCCTGTGCTGCTCCCCGTGCAATACCTTTGATTTACCACACTGAACGCCTTCCGTGTTTATTTAATCAACTCAAGTTGTCTCTTTACAATTTCAAAAAGATCTTTTGCCTGTATATGCTTCTTCTCCTTCTGTCCCTCTTTTTTCTCTTGAGTATGCCCATTAGTTCTGCTTGCCTGGTGTTTGATGGAGCCTGTCGCCACACCGCCCCCCCTTAGAGACCCCGCTGAAGTCGCCGTGGCACCTTTGACTCATCAATCTCCTAGCAGCTGGCAGGGATAACTGACCCAAAGGGCAAGGTCTCTGCCGGCCACCTGGAGTCAAGATGGCTGTCACGTCAGAGCAGAAGTAGAGGACAGGCAGGCGACAGATTGAGGTGTTTCTAATTCAATAGGAAAGGAAAGAGATGTTCAGAAAGCTGTAGGATAGTGGAAAAGGTGCTTGTGAAAATGTTTCAGTTAATACATGTCTTGCTAAAAAACATTGAAAACTATGCTTTTTTTGTAGCCACCTTCTTACATCAGAGCTCACTCCTAACTCGTCAAATGTGGAGGTATGGTTCGGGCCCCTTCTGCGTCACTTTTTGACCTTTTCCCCAACTTGTGGTTTTTTGGACATGCTGGTGGTTCCCATTGAATCATGAGGATCCGACCCTCAGGATGCGGTACCTGACATGGGTAAGGGTACTTATCCAAGGGTATGATAGTATGTAAGGCCTCCAGTCCCCTCTTGGCTGGTTTAGAATGGTCCGGACAATTCAAGTGAGTGTTTCAATTGAGCGTTGGACCATCAAAGAGTATGCAGGGTGTAGACCGATGACGTAGCCGTGTGACAAAACGGTGCTAGTACAGCGAAAGAGAAGCAGCATCAGCAGACTCAGAAACGGAGAGAAAATGAAAAAGACAACCGCGAAGGATAGTTATAATCTGGATATAGATAAAGGATGGATAAAAGTCTCTATGCTGCTGAACCGTCTATTGTTCTTAATCAAAAATAAAAAAAACAACTCTTTGTGTTGAGCAATACTCTAATGTTCTTCAATAAATGTTTACAAAGCACGATCTGAAGTGTTTTTGACGGTATGGATCAGTAACGGACATTCTTCGGTCGTGGGTGAGAAGGAAACGGAAGGGTCTCAAGATTTGTGGTTCGTAAAACCTTTCCGCTAATCAATGGGTTACATCGTGTGACGAGAGAAGCTTCCATTTTCCTATGGACCTACGCCTAACGGTGGACCAGAAATGGTACCAGTCTGGCCCATTCCGGTCTTGTCCGGTCTGGATTTCTCTGTAGAAACGAGCCATTGAAGTACCAGGTTAGGGTACAAGTACCAGTTTGGTCCAAACCCCAAGGATTGGGGACCCCAATTACCGTCTTTGGCCTAGTACCGGTACTGATTTGTGGCCCGGAGGTTGGGAACCCCTGATCAAATGGGAACAGACAACAGCACATTAAAAAAACGACAAGTTGGGGACACCTAAAACATGAAAAAGTGGCGCAGAGGGGGCCCGAACCACACGTCCATACATGACGAGAATGCATCAACACTTTAAAGTAATGAAGTGCTTACACAATCAACATGAATTAGTTAATTTTATCGTAGACAAAAGCAGCTTTACGCCATTTTGCAACACTAGGTTAGTAATGTGTTACATATGGGTTCAAAGCTGATCTGAAAAACTGATTTAGGTGATTAAAGATTAAAACAGACACCTTTTCAACTTTTTTTGTCATGCAGGTCTTTCTCTTGTACAAGTGTATCAGATACAAACAGGAACCAAGCATGAAACTAGAAAGGAGATTTCATGCTGCTGCCGATACACTAAAACCACTACAGAGGGCACCAAGGTTAATAGGCATTCTACAAATTGATTTATAGGGGCCCGTGTAATCCTCCAGCAAACCTATAAACACTCAAAGCATACACACACAAGCTGAGAACACATGCGCTCACTTTCCAATTTAAACACCACTCAAATTCTAAAGCAATATCAGAAAATAGAGACGTGATGAGGAAAATATGAGGTAGATAAAAGAAGACTGAACCTGCAACATAATGCAACGTGTGCTTGCCAGCTAACTTTATTGATTTCTTTGCCTTTGGATGCATTTTTTCTTTAAGTGTTGTGCCTTAAATGTTGACACTGGCACAGAACCAAAAGAAGAAGAAAAAAAATCATGTATCCAGTCAGAGTGTTGGCACCGCTGAGACACCCTGAGTAATAGCCTTTTTGCTTTACCATCATTATGTCACATTACACACTGATTCTTGGGAAGTATCACTGTATTTAAGGTCTAAGTGGCTTTGCTGAAGCGCAGTGCTCAAGGGCACACAACCGCATTATGAGGTCCCGACTGCTGGGGCAATCCCAGCCAAAGTTTTACTCATCATTTAAATGGGAGTCACTCAAAAGCCAACTGCGTATGTATTATTATTTAAAAAAAAAAAAGCAAACAAACCACATTCAGCACACAACATTCTCCCACACAACCTAATCACATTTATTTTTTTCCTCCTAAATATTGTAAGATTGAGCTGCTGCATCGATGAGTCACTGATGACACAAGCACACAAAAACTAACGGCTGTTAAACACTCTGCTCCCATGTTGCAAACGACTGAGATATCTGGAGACTTGAAATGTGTCATCTGTCAGAGAGGCACAAATCCATTGAAAGAAATACACAAAAATATTGCACATGTATCCTAATGATAGCATGAAACCACAATGATCAATGCGTGAGCAATGCACAAGTGTCACTATGGTTCATTTTAGATTAATTATGGATAGCAGGAAACACTGCACACACATGCTTTTGTTTCAGTTTCTCCTTTTTCTTGTGGGTTTAGACCATTCTTTAATGGTAAAATAGCCATTTGGGCTCTTTTTCGGCTGATCAACACCTAGCGTAGGAGCTGTATAGTCTTACTTTAGCCTTAACAGATTTGGATTTAAATTTATGACCTTTTTTTTGTTTGTTTTTTTTAATAAATGTGAATTATGTCAAGATTTTTTGGCATGAACAAAAAGAAAAATATTTAAAAATATAAAAAGAAACTAGCATGTCTGAAAATTCCTTTTTTTTTTTGCTTTTTATAGTTATAGAGGCCAAATTAGCGAAAAAGTTAGCTTGTAGCTCAAATACTAGCTGAACTCCAAATTAGCATACCATTTCTCAGAAAATTACGTCAGCCAAAGTGTTAGCAAAAGAAAAGCTAAACTCTAAATTAGCCTAAAATCCCTAGTAGAAAACAAATTAGCCAAAAATATTAGCATATTGCTAAAATACCGGTATTAGCTAAACTCTAAATTAGCATAAAAAACTAATTAGAGGTCAAATTAGCCAAAAAGGCTAGCTTGTTGCTTAATTATTAGCTGAACTCAAAAACAGCCTAAAAATCCTCAGTAAACTAAATTAGTCAAAAATGTTCACATGTTGCAAAAATAGAAACTAAATTCCATTTCCAGTTTATGCTAATTTGGAGTTAGGTTAATATTTTAGCAATATGCTAACATTTTTGGCTCATTTGTTATCTACTTGAGTTTTTAGGCTAATTTAGTGTTTAGCTTTTATTTTAGCATTATGCTAACATTTTGGCTGATGTAATTTACTGAGGAATTTTACGCTAATCTGGAGTTCAGTTAGTAATTAGGCAACGAGCTAGCTTTTTCGCTAATTTGGCCTCTACTAAAAGTAAAAGGTAAAAATGTTTTAAAAAATACAATTTTGAGAAATTGTTTCTTTTTAAATTTTTGCTTTTGTTCGTGCTAAAAAATTGACATAATACATATCTATAAAAAAAAAGATGGGCATAAATGCTAATCCAAGTTTCCTAAAGTAAGACTATACGGCTCTTTTTAGGTTTTAAAGAGAACTGATGTGATGATTGTAACATAACTCTATGCATCAAAGCAAAAACTGTAATGAATTTGACATATCCTTTATCAGGTAAATGGAAAAGACAGTATAATCTAATCTCACTTTAAAAAGCAACTCCATCAGTTTGTGTAATTTCTCACTTTACTTATTTAATCTGTATATTTTCACAAGGGCTATCCAGCATGCCACAAGAACATGTTGTTGCAATGAATCCGCCTTACAGCTCTTTGCTCATTCCGGCTCATTTTAAATGGACTCCTTGGAGAAGGTTATCTTCGCCTTTAAAAAACCAGTGCTGGTGATTTGTGAGTCTCCGGCGAGATTTTGGGGCTTGGTTTCAGTCAAGCAAGCAGTAGCAAGATGTCTCTGCTGTATTTTATTTCACATTTGTTTAATTTTTTCCCCTCCTTTCTATAATGTCTTGTGTTCACATTCTATTGCACATCTTGAAACGATCAGGATCTTGGCGGCGAGGCAGAAAGAGAGGCAACGCACTGTGTGGAAAAAGCATACCCACAATTCCACTGCTCCGTCCAAACCCATGCAAACGCTGCGACATGCACACGTGTCTTTAATTCCATTGTATTTACTAGCTGGCAGTTAGCCTACCTCGGTGTTGCCTGGGAAACAGGTTAGTAAATTTAGCAACGTTTTTTTTGAGTTACAAGAAGAATTTTCTCCTTTTTTTTTTTTTAATGTATTGAAAACATAAGAACATGTAACAAACCCAAACACATGTAAATAATTTGTTCCCTCATGACAGCTCAGTAGGAGGCAATCTCACAAACATTTATTCATGTTTGTGTAAATGACTAATCATACAAAAACGACCCTTGAAGTTGTAATCCTTTGTGACCATTTTTGTTGGCGGGAAGCTTAGATTCAGTTCTAAGGAAGAAATATATATATTTAATGCATTTTTTACCATGATGTGGATTAAAAGTTGCATCAAAATCCATCAGTTGATACATTTTCTATGATTATTTCCTTTTTTGTCAATTGCAAAGTTTTTAAAGACATTTTGTTCCCATTTTTCAATAAAAAGAAACAGGCATAAAATTAAATCAGTTTTTTTCAAGCAATAATTCCAAAGAAATCAAATCACTTAAACCTAAACTATGAAATCTAACAAAAATGTGTTTTAGTAACATTTTTACAGAGAAAAAATATATAAACATGAAACAGAATTCAAATTAAGAAAAATATAGATCAACAAATATAAGATGTATTAGTAAAAAATGTGAAAAAAAGACATGCTTATTTTTAAACACACCTTCTTTACTTTGAATGCTTGAGTGCATGTGTGTGAACAGTGTGGTTGTGTTGCACATATAGTATTGATGAGCCAAGTTTGCTGCATGGTCAGCCAAAAAAAGGAAGCCTCAGATGTTTGTGTAAAGAATGTGAGAGCTGATGAAACCTGGAGCTGAGTAAAAAAAAAAAAAAATGGAATCAAAGACGATCAAGCAGATATTTATACAAATGCATTTTTATGTGCTGATGCACACATGTAAAAGTTGATTTACTGAGTCGGTGAGAGGCTCTGACACATAAAAATGCTCCAGGCTGTAATTCAGAATATTAAGTAAAAAAATCTTCATTATGTGTGCAGCAGGGCGGATATCCATTTAACCCATTAGTGTCTGCTGCAGTCTGAAGAATGCCTCAAGTTTTAACAGATCGAGCTGATAAAGATGTGCTTACTAAAAAAAAAATGAAATAAATAGCAATATTTGTTGTTTTCACATGATTGGACACAAAGGTTTATACTTTAGAAGTAGACTCCTTCTTGTACTCTTAATTATGTTACTTCACCATAAACAACCAGACACTATAGTGTTTGAAAATGTTCAAAAACTATTATAAACTTGTTAAAATCTGCTGCGTGATATCTATGAAGGGATATTTCTGCCATCACATTGAGAACAAATACTTTATAACATCATGCTAAACTTATTTCATTTATTTGTTAACATTTGTTTCAAACATGTTAATAGTAAAGTACATGCAATATGGCACATATAATGGACAGTAATGCAATAATAATAATAATAGGTGAATCTGTTTATTTTCTTTTAAAAAGCAGCTAAAAACATATCTATTTAAAATTGCTTTTTCATAATTCTGTTTTTATATTCTGTGTTTTTATAAATAAAGTTTATTATTATCATTATATCAACATCAAAAATAATATAGACATGTTTGAATGGGAGCTTAGCTTGTTAAAAGAAGAGCAAAATAAGAAACTAAAATAAAACAACAACCAATAAATGTAACAAATGAAAAAAAAAACTAAACTTTTAGCATATTGAATATTAATATTAGGGCCGTGAATGTTGACGCATTAACACACGCGATTAATAAACCATAATAATTTTTTTATATTTATTAAACGCGCGATTATTATTTAATGATCGCATGAGACGTCCTGCAATGAAGCTAAGATCAGCATAATAAAACTCAGTCTAAAATAATTGTGATTTTGTAAAATATTCTTTGATTGAGATTTCATAAAAAAAAGGATGGTATGGGATTTATTTGTAGTTTTTGGACATAACATTTGTCAGAAGTAAATTCAAATGTAGGTAAAAACTGAGTTTTAGACCCTAGATTCCAAAGGAATAAAAATAAATGTTCTAAATGTACAAATTTGTGTGTGATTTCATATTATGATTATTTTCAGATAAGTGGCTTCCAAAAACAGTATATATTTATATATATATATAATTAATGTCGATTATTGCGATTATTTTTTTCCAGATTTGCGCTAAATTAATTAAATTTTTTTATCAATTCCCGGCCCTAATTAATATAATATTAATTATAGGTTAATAGTCATTTTCCAGGCATATTCAAAGATGGGGATCAAGCAAAAATAAGAGACACGCGTCTCAAATCACTTGTATTACAAATGCAAAAATGTGTTTTAAAAGCAAATATCTTTTTTTTTTTTTTTGCAACTTTGAAAGTTTTGTTTTTAAAACTGTACTTTTTTTTGCAATTTAGGGAAATCTGATCTCAAAACTACAACTTTTGTTCTCAGTGTAGTGGCACTAATATCACTTTAAAAATATATTAATAAATTAGGAAGTTTTTAGTCACTGAATAGGAAGTAATTCAGTGACTAAAAATACATTTCAGTATAAATGTCTCTCAAACACAATAGATGTGATAAATTTGCCTCCGTTTTTTTATTTAGAACATATAATTTCATTAAAAGGTAATTTAGCTTTGAAACTTTAGAGATTATTGAGCAAAAGTCACACAAAAATGCACCAAAAAAATGGATAAAGATGGTTTATTTTTGAAGCAGCTCAGTGCTGTGTCAGCTGTTTTTAGCGCCTTGTCATTCTTTATCTTTTTCTCCAAAAATTGTTTTACTATTTTACCTTTTTTTCTGGGTTGTTGTGATGTAGCTAAGCTATTGTGGTGGAGTATTGATTTTTTAGCAGAGATGAAACACACATATACAGCTTGATGGATGGACAACATGGAGCATCACAAGACGCCAAATCACGATGGTACACATGCGCGATAAAGTTTCAATTTTTTGTGAATAGATTTAAGAAAACAAACCCATCCATCAGCCATAATCTGGACTGATTATTTCACAGGTTTCAAGCACATGAACACAGCGCTCACTCTCACACATGCAGCTGTGACAGTTTCCCTCCAGAGACAAAGTGTGTCCAGTCCTCTCCATCTATCTAGGTCAGCATCATATAAAAATGCTGTACACTTCCAATCGTATACCTTTCCCTCTGTTCTTCTGTCTCCATCTTAACTTCCACCCTCTTTTTTTTCCTGTATTTTCTTTTTTTTTTATGAAGGACAATTCAAATGTGTCAACATTCTGCATAACTGTAAATTACATTAGAAGGGTCACACCACGTACAGACAAATGCGATTACATCAATTCTATTACCTTAAATTCAAGACATCACTTTAAAAGCACCAAAGCTGTAACAATAAACTCCATTGTGTGTTTCATGAGTCATCCCTTGATTCTTTCTCAAAGTTTTTTGGGTTTGCGCCGACAGAAGATGAATCCGTTAGAAAAATAAAGTAAATAAAGCCTGTTCAGTTTAAAGATTTGTGTAAAAAACATTTATATGACACAAATATAGCTAACTTTTTTTCACAAGAGTTTATTTGGGGGGGTTAAAAATTATTTTATTTTAATGGAACACTATAAAAAATGAAACATCAGATCAAATAATAAAAGATCTGTAATTACATTAAATTTTAAATGATAAGTTTTCACTAGTGCTGCCACAAACAATTATGTTAATAGTCGACTAATAAACAATTATTTTTTTCTGATTAGTCGACTAATCGGGTCATGTGCAAACTGGATGTAAAACACACATCTTAACCATCATTCGCTTTAAACTAACTAAAAACAATTGCATTACCTGCGATAATGCTAGTGTGAATGCTGTTAGCTGAATTTTAGCACTGAAGATGCTAATCATGATAGCTAAAGACGCTGAAATTAACAGCTAAAAACACTGAAGCTGATAGCCAACTAAAATATTAGTTAAGTGCCTAATTGGCCTAAAAATCCGAGTTAGCCAAAACAACTAGCATGAAGCTGAAATATTAACTACACTCCATATTAGCCTAAAAAACTGAAAAAAATCCTAAATTAGCCAAAACAGCTAGCACATAGCCGAAACAGTACCCAAACTCCATAATAGCCTAAAAAAAGGTCTGAATTAGCCAAAACAGCTAGCATGTAACTGAAATATTAGCTAAATTACAACATTGCCCTAAACAAGCCCAAATCAGCCAAAATAGCTAGCATGTAGCTAAAATATTAACTACATTCCAAAATAGTCAAAAAACTTTAAAAAAGCCTAAGTTAGCCAAAACAGCTAGCATGAAACTGAAATATTAGCTAAACTCCAAAATAGCCTTAAAAAACTCAATTAGCCAAAACAGGTAGTATGTAGCTAAAATATTAGCTAAATTCCGACATTGCCTTAAAAAAAGCCCAAACTAGCCAAAATAGCTAGCATGTAGCTGAAATATTAGCTAAATTCCGACATTGCCTTAAAAAAACTAAATTAGCCAAAACAGCTAGCATGTAGCTGAAATAGCTACATTCCAAAATAGTGAAAAAACTCAAATGAAAATCCAAAGTTAGCCAAAACAGCTAGCATGAAATATTACCTAAACTTTAAAAAACGTAATAAATGCCAAAATAGTCCAAAACGGTAGCAGAATAGCATTGTAACTTTCAACTTTACTACACTCTGACTCCATATAATGTAAAGTTACAACTAATCTACTATTAAATTAGATGTCGACTATTTTAACAGTCAATTAGTTGTCGATTGGTCGACTAATCGTGGCAGCCCTAGTTTTCACCAAATTAAAATTTTGAGTTGATGGTTTACTCAATTTGAAAATGTAATTTGATAAAACAAATATCTCTAAATCCAATGAATTCTTGAACTTTTGTTAATTGATCCAATGTTTCACTTTTTACAGTTGAACAGGTCCTACATAGGGTGACTTTTTCTGTGCTTTCAAACCCAAGAATGGCTCAACTTAGCAACAGAAAAGGCCAGAAATGATCCTAAAAATATAGTTCATGTCCTCAAAACACATTTTTAACCCCTAAGATCTAGATAAAATTCCTGATCAGTGCAGTTGTAGCTATATTTATCTGCCGTTAGACAAGAAAACAAGGCGGGTTACAGAGAGATCAAACAAGTAAATTAGATTAATAAACCTTTTAACAAAAGTAATGGTTAAATTTAATTAAATAACAAGATGGAACAAGATGTCACATGTTTTCTGCCAAAGTTGAATTTAGTTAAATCCAATCTAATAACAAAAAACACCTTGTGACTGCTTTCGATGTTTATAGGTGTGTCGGATTAAGGAAAGAATGTTGTTTTTTTAAAGCTTTAAATGATACTCATATTTCTCACGTACAATAGTAGTAAAAGTAATGCACACATCTAATAAAATTGGGATTTTTGTAAATATATTAAAAAAAAATCTCATGAGGCAACGTTTGATTTCCACATAAAGGTCATATTGTTTGCATTTCACAAATTCGAGCGCCATCATGATGAAATCACTGGAGAGCGGGCCGAGAGGTCTATTTGGCCTGCAGCCCAGACAGATGGACTGCAACGCCAAGCTTGGACAATAACAGGCCCTCAAGACCGTACGAGCAAAGCACAGACACAAACCACAAGCTCAACACAAAAACCACAGGGAGATGGCCAATCATACCAGCCTCCCTGCCAAGGTCAGTCACCAACTGTGAAAGAAGCATACAGGCGTGTGTGTTTATGTGTGACACCTTTACATATTTATTCATTTTTTTTAAAAGCATCAAATTTAATAAGTCTTCATTTAAATAAATAAGCTTATTTTTTTTGTATATTTTTCTTCTGCACTGTGGAGCAGTGGTTAGCACACAGTAAGAAGGTCCTGGTTCAAATCCTGGTTCTGTGTGGAGTTTGCATATTCTCGTGCATGCTCTTCTCCAGGCACGCCAGTTTTCTCCAAAGTTGCTCTAAAGTGTCCCTAGGTGTGCATGTCGCCATGCGACAAACTGCCGACCTGTCCAGGGTGTGTCCCGCCTTCACCCAACAGTAGACAGGATAGGCTCCAGCAACCACATGAGCCCAAAAAGGGATATAACAGGTTAAGAAAATAGATGGATGGATGCATCAAAGCTTTCTTTTTGTTTTGTTTTTCCATAAATGCAATAAAAAGCAATTATTTGCAAAATAGCTAAAAAATACAGCACTCCAAATGCAAACGCTGTCATCACCACAACGCATGAAAGGGTTAATTCAAGAGTTAAGAAGGAGACGATTCTTTACAAAGTCGCCACAATAGTATTTATTGGTATGCAATTAAACTTAACATAAAAAGAAACCTGTAACATTGAATAATTTATTCTCAAAAAGCCATTTCACTTTAAATGAATCATTTAAGGCACTTGATTGAAAATGTAGATATAAAAAATGTATTTAGGCATAATAGTTTTATAGGAACAAAAAAACCCTCAGAAATTGTAACACCAAAGAGACCCTTACTCCTTATTTTCATGTGTATGCCCCTTACTCGTCTTCTTTTTCCAAACTTGGTAAACAGAGCAGAGCTTGCACCACCACTGTGTGTGTGTGTGTGTGTGTGTGTGTGTGTGTTTGTTTTCATGAGATATCAGGACATTTCTATGATAACACACCTTCAAAATGAGGACTCGTGGAAATATCAGGACATTTTTCGGGTCCTCATTTTTCTGAGCCTTCTATACTGTTCTAGAAGCTCCAAATATGCAGGTGTGTGTGTGTGTGTGGTAGATAAACATCTCTTTCGTTCCTTCTCAGACATAATGTAACCCAATCGTTAGTTTTCCCATCTGTGTCCTACTGGGCGACAAACTAAAGCCTCCATCATTTTATTCACACATTATTCTTGTTTGTATTTTTTTCATTAGCATACTCTAAATAAAAAAAATTAAAGTTGAGGTAAAATACAGTCAGAGGGTAGAAGGAAAAGTAGCTCACCAACCAATAGAAAGTCACATTTTCTAAAGATAAAAAGGAAACAAAAATTTATATTTCACATTAAACAGCTGATACAGCATCATATAATGCAAATCATCATTTTCTATAGTAAATAATTGAGACGGGAACGCATTTAAAAGCATAAATTAACAAGTTTCTCTTGAAATTACCACTCTAATATTAGTTTGATCTACTTTAAAAGCATTCACAGTGGTCTTTTAATAATGATTATGTGGTTTTTAGGCAAAATTTAATTAATTTAATTTATTGAAACCTTAATTTGTCTTTCACCATAAGAAAAATGCTTTGAAAACATGTTAAAAAAACACAACTTTTATTGGAATAAGTATTTTGAATTTAAATGAATTCAACGCTAATTTTTGATAGGTGAAAATAAAAATGCAGAACTGAAAGACACAAACATTTTAAGGTGCAAATAGTTATTATCTCTGGGCGGCTTCTTGTTTGCAAATTATAATTTAAACAATTTTGTAGTAACAGCAAAAAAAAAAGTAAATTAAAAAAGAAAATACACTAAAAAGGACCCATTTAGTTTAACTCTATGTTTGAAACGTGGTACTTAACATGTAAAAAACTGCAAGTGATTAGTGAAAGTTCAACCTTAATGAGGTATAAAAAAAGTACTTGCCTAAAAGTGTATCACTTACCATAAAATATTTTACTTTCTAATTTCTTTTGGACTCTTGTTCATTGTAATGATGGATTCTGCCCATTTAGCCTTTTTATTCCCTAATAAATCCGCCCAAAACACTGATGTACGCCGTAGCAGTTATTTTGAGTGCATGGCTATTATTAGCATGTTAGCTACATGTTCTCTGTGTCTACCAGTTGTCACATACACACTCTCATCTCAGCCATGGCAAAGCTACTGAACCCCATCACCAAGGAAACCATCTTGTTGCCAGGTGACAAGACAGAAGAGAATGCGAGAAGAGAGAGAAAGAGAGAGGCAACTACAATAACAAGAACAGTGACATAAGTCAAAATCACATTCCTTTTTCTAAAAAGACATCCAAAGAGTAGAAACGTTAACACGGACATCTATATTTTTTAACATGAAAAATGACAGATTTCAGCCTTAACTAAAACAAATGTTTCTTGTGTGTAAGGTGCATGGCTGCTTCTGCATTTTAATCTGTGTGCAAATGCTCTAAATTGTGAACAAATCTGACTCTGAAATCATTAAAAACCCACTTCCTGTGGTATTTTTTTCATGAAGAAAAAGTATTTCTTTATTCAATTTGTCGTGAATCAGGAGCAGACAAAAATACAGCTTGTAGCTGTGACGTAGGTGCTATAAACCTCAAGACACAAGCTCCCTGCTCTGGAAAACTAGAACCATGTACGTCTTCATTTTCTTTGTCTGAGCTGACATCTGGTTTAAAACTGTGCAGCTGAATAGCTCCAATATGCTTCGATTTTGTTGCACCGCTAATGCTAGCTAGGGGTTATATGGGGCTGTAAGCTAGCAAGGAAGCTAGCGGTTAAGCGCGAAAACAAAGGGATGATGGGAAGTGTGGAAAAGCTTACACTATGCCAACTCAAAGGTGTATTTTTAATGAAATACTGCCGCTCTGCAGAAAATATGTCCTAGAAAATGATATAGGTGTTTTGATTTTATCAAAAAATGGCATAATCACAATAAAATGACCACTGAGAATACTTTTAAAATAGATCAAAAGATTATTTTCTCTTTAAAATTGAGTTTATGAAACGTTAGCAGATATACAAGTAAGATAAAGATGAAGATGTATGTGGACTTGCAGCACCAATGTGAATTAAATTAACCTTTTTAAGTTCTTGTCCACATTTGACTTTTACGAATGGAAGTTTAGTTTAAAAAAAATCTTTAAAAATGCTAAGAAAATGTCCTCCTCTGTTGGGATTTGTCTAAATCAATGCCATAAATGTTTGTGTTGTTACATTATCAATATCCATCATATATTTAAAAAAACACACAAAAAAAACTTGAAACACTCGATAATCCCTTTTTTGTTTCTTTCAATATCTTTTATTTCTTAAGAGGCAACAATAGCTCTATGCTGTCCTCAAGCTAATCTAACAAAGCAAAAGCAATTGTCAAACATGGCGGATCAGCCATTAAGCTTCCAAATCATGACACAGCGAATTCAGACTTTTAATGTGACACAGCATGTTTACACTGCAGCAGAGCACAGAGAGAAGAAGGGAGGGAGCTCACCAGTGAATTGAAGATGGCATTTTAATTAGATCAGGGAGCAGACGAGGAAAGAATTAAAGAGATAAGAAGCAACGAGAGGAGAAGACAGAAGCAGGGGGAGAGCGAGGAGAAGGAGCATGCTTTCAAGTTCATATTACCCTTTTACCCTTTGGCTCTGTAATTATTGGGAAAAGCCTTTCCCTTTAGAGCTGCACAATTATCAGTTGTAACACTGTATTGACCCAAAAAGGGTTGGTTGCTTTACATGACTGCAAAGCAAAAGCCAAAGAGAAGACTCAAATGTTCATCAACTACTATGTTTTCCAAGCAGAGACACATTTTTAATCAACAGAAGGAAATAATTTTGATGTTTTAAAGAAAAAATCATATGTCCGCATTAACATGTTAAAAAAAACAGTCTAAGATGATTCCAGCTTTATGACATGGTGCCTTATCCTGGTGGAAGTAGTATCAGAAGATGGTACTCTGTGGTCATAAAGGCATGGACATGGTCAGCAACAATACCTATGTAGACTGTAGTGCTGCCACAAACGATTATGTTAATAGTCGACTAATCAACAATTATTTTTTCTAATTAGTCGACTAATCGGGTCATGTGCAAACTGGATGTAAAACACACATCTTAACCATCATTCGCTTTAAACTAACTAAAAACTGTGGCATTACCTGCGATAATGCTAGTGTGAATGCTGTTAGCTGAACTTTGGCACTGAAGATGCTAATCGTGGTTTCTGAAGATGCTGAAATAAAAAGCTAAAAACACTGAAGCTTGATAGTCAGCTAAAATATTAGTTAGATGCCGAATTAACCTAAAAATCTGAAAAAAGCCTAAATTAGCGAAAACAACTAGCATGCAGCTGAAATATTAGCTACACTTCATATTAGCTTAAAAAACTGAAAATAAAATCCTAAATTAGCCAAAACAGCTAGCCTATAGCTGAAATATTAGCTGAAATATTAGCTAAATTCCAACATTACCTAAAAAAAAGCCCAAATTAGCCAAAATAGCTAGCATGCTGCTGGAATATTAGTCAAATTCCAACATTACCAAAAAAAGCCCAAATTAGCCAAAATAGCTAGCATATAGCTGGAATATTAGCTAAATTCCAAGATTACCAAAAAAAAGCCCAAATTAGCCAAAATAGCTAGCATGCTGCTGGAATATTAGCTAAATTCCAACATTACCAAAAAAAACCCAAATTAGCCAAAATAGCTAGCATGTAGCTGAAATATTAGCTAAACTCCAGAATAGCTTAAAATACGTAATAAATGCCAAAATAATCCAAAAAGTTAACAGAATGGCGTTGTAACTGGTGTTAAGATGTTAAGAGATGCTTTTCTGCGTCTTGGGTGTAATGAGTAGTTATTTGTCAAGGATTGGTAGTGTAGGACCCAATATACAGGAGAGTGGGGTTGATGCCAGAAAAGAATTTATATAAATGGAAACATGACTAAAAATCATGGAGAAAAAAAAATGACACACTGAGGGTAATCGACAGGAATGAAAACAGGGGGAGATGATCAACAAGACCAAACTTAAGCACAGATTTCTCACATTATTTGTGTTACTGTTGCCTTTCGATCAACTGGAACCAGTCTGACCATTCTCCTCTGGCCACAAAACTGGATATTTTCTCTTTTTCTGACCATTCTCTGTAAACTCTAGAGATGATTGTAGGCAAAAATCCCAGTAGATCATTCTAAAACACTCAGACCAGGCCGTCTGGTACCAACAACCACACCACGTTCAAAGTAACCGTAAATCACCTTTCTTCTCCATTCTGATGCTCACTTTGAACTGCAGCAGATTGTATTGACCATATTTATGTCAGAATTCCCCCTATACTCACTATATAGTACTCTATATAATGCGTTCGCCATTTTCTAGTGCTGTCTGAATCTACTAATTCCAAAATCGAGTGCAGTAGAAATTTTCCAGAAGTCTTTTAAAAAAACTAGCGATGCTCACTAGATTAGTAAATATAGACTACAATGCATTGCAGTAAAATAATTTCGAACAAAAAAACATGTTTAAATGTAATTTTTGAACAAATCATCCACATTTTCATCATCAGAACACAGTGGAGTCATACATTAACATCGTGAAAGGTTAGTATTCATCCGATTTTCACTTTGTGAAAACAGTGATGTCATATCCGGCGTTTACAAAAATAAAAGAAGAGCAAAACGTCACCACAATTGCAAAAACGCATTGAGAAGAAAACAAATGTTTTATTTCTTCACATTCCAGAACATCAAGGTTACTTAAAAAGATCCATGTAGATAAATTATATCACAAAGGAAAATCTGAGTGCTTCATTTTACTTTAGGTGGTTCCAACATCAACAAGTGCTGCACAGCACTGCTAAAATGTACTTTTGTACCCAAACAGATCTCAGAGACATAGAAAGAGAGAATCAAAAGATAGAGACATTCACAAGAGAAAAAAAAACAGTCCTCTGACAGGAAGTGTACAGCAGATGAAAAGTCCATATATGGGTATCTGTGAAGGTCGGGTTGCCTGGTAACCTCAAAGTTTGTCTCAAGTCTCAATGATAAATCATTATTGCTGTGAAAAACTTTTTTTTTCTTTAAAAGTGCAGAGGAGAAAAATAGAATTTACCATAAAAGCACCACACAGACTCCGCTTGAAGATGAAGAAGCGGCAGCTCATTAAAAAAAGGACAGTACAGATAACTATACACTGCATGATCTTGGAATGTATCCTCTAAAGTAAACCCACTCATCTATCAGCTAACGATCAGAATTTATCACAATCTGGCTCCTCCATCTCTCAGGTGGCCGAACGTATTTGTTGACACTACGTAAAAACATGCTGTTTTTGACTGATGTCCGTGTTCCAACACATTGTTAGGTCTTTCACTTTATAAAATAGGGCTACTTCACTACCCCATATCAGTAGTTCAGTTAAACCACCTCAGCACGTCCCATTCAATGGTTTTCTGCCTCTGTTTCCATTTTCATTTGTCAAAATCTTCATGCATCAATGCCTTGTCAGGCAGACAAGGCAACATGTGAAGCAATTTGCTGTTTAACCTTTTGAGTTGCTTGTGTAGTAAGAAGGAATAGCCTAGGTGTGTTATAGAAAATATCTAGATATGCTGCTTTCCTTTAAAAAATGTGACAAAAGTAGAAAGCAGATTTGTTTCCTTAATGTAAAAACAAAACAAAAACACAATACTATAAACATTAAATGGAATTACATTTAAAAACAGTATAAGCTCAATAATTATCCTTTCATAATATCAAAAAGGTCCATAAAAGGTTGCTAGGTTCCATAAAACTCTTCTTGTTTTCCTTTAAGTGTGAATCTGTTTTTTCTCTAGTTGTAGATGTTTCATAATGTCTTGCATTAGTACTGAAAGGGTGGATATATTATTATTTTTTATTATTATTCTGTTTGTTCCCCAACTCGTACCACTTGGTACCGGGCTACAAGCGCCAATCAGGGGTCCCCAACCCAAAGGATGCTGACCCTAACTTGGTAGGGGCTCCACATGCGTTACCGCGTCTGGTACTGCATCTGGTACCACGTCCTAAGGGTTGGGAATCCATGATTCAATGGGACGTCAAAAAAACGATGAGTTGGGGACACCCAAAATGTCAAAAAGTGATGCGAAGAAAGACCATACGTCCGTATATGACGAGTTAGGAGTGAGAATGTGCAACACACAAGGTTAAGTGAGAGAAAAAGAGAACTTTAACAAAATATTTCAACCACCCAAGTCATTCAAACTGCATAAGGAGGCACTTATGTATCACTTGCACACCCGTGTTTGTACCATTTGTCAGGTTAGGAAGGGGCCAATACACAAACCTAGCCTACATTGTCCTTACAAATACTTCACGATATACTTACCACACGCACAACAAATATATGTTCCATTTGTCTCTTAATCTGGTGAAGTCATCCCCTCATCCAGGTGTGACTACGGCTTTACTAATACTACAGCCGGTTAAGTTTGTGACTAGGTCATGGTTTTGGCTTGAATGGAGATCCGTGGACAACTTGAAAGGCAAAAACATGGAACGATTTCTGGAAAGTCCTGAGCAGCAGAGAACTGGCAGGAAAACAAAGTGGGGCAGAGAATAAGTAGCTCAGACTAGATGAGATCAATCAAACTGATGTGTAGAAGCAGTGTGGCAAGCCAGTAGGGACAAAAAGGAGGTCTGAGAGCTCACAAGGACCACGACAAAGAACCCAATCTGTGATGCAGTATGTGAGCAGACAAAATTGTACTTTTTATTTCTACATCTCATCTATGCTTACATTTTTAAGTGAATTAAAAAGATTTACAAGGGGCCTATAATCTAATTTATTGTGTGTTTATTAGATGCAATAGGAGGTCTGACATATTTAGAGTTCTATGCTATCTAATCAGCTACAAGGGTGGTTAGATGTGGTGGCCATCGCCAGCCACCTTTGTTTGTAAATGTGTTTTATCGTGCAAATGTATACATACTGATACCATGTCCCTGCCTGAATTAACCTCTTAAGACCCAAGTTTATAACCCTTTAAATACCTATAATTAAATACTGTGCTAACAGAACTCAAAATGCGATGTCCACACATGGACATCTTAAGAGGTTAGAGGCGTTAGAGCTCCACACAACGCCAGATGGTGTAATTTTCAGCATTTACATTAATAAAGAAGCGTTTTTTTGTGTTTGAACACAACATTCTGCAAGCCCAAACATTGACACCTCAGCCAGAAAGGCGATAGGTGAGCACCTCTACATACCCCTGTTGGTACTCCAGAGGCGGAAAGTCCAATTTTTGGCGTTTTTTGTGCGTTTAAAATATCAACTCGACTGAGTAGTTTTGAAGGGTAAAGAAAGGATGTCAGATCTGCCACGTCGACATGTTTGCACTCGATATTAACATGAGAAAACTCTATAATGTTAAATTGATAAATCCTGGAACTCAGGATGTATGGGATACCTCAATCTGAGACAATCCACACAAATATATAAAAGCCAAATCAATAGAGGTTAAAATATTTTAAAAGTTAAATCAGTGAGATCTTCCCTGTACCCCAACTAATTAATTACCAAGTGTTAACCTAGTTGACCTTTACTGGCTTATGTCTCATTAGCAGCCTCATTTAGGACTGCAGGCTCAAGCAGGGGGGCTTCAAAGAAAAACACCTGCTGGTGTTTAAATATTACTCAGTGATATCCATCATATTATTCACATTTTAATGTTTTTTGAAAATCTACTGTCTCTTGAGACTATGTTAGATGTCCTTTTCTATTCTTTTTTTCCATTCTTTGTTTCTATTTATTCCTTCTTTTGTATTCTGATAATACCTGTCCTCCAAATCCCATACTCATCGCTCCGTCCCTCTCATCTTCTAACACCCCAGCTTGCTGTCTTTCCTTATTATCCCCTTCTCTTTCCCTGCGTCTGTCTCTCCACTTATGCTTCTCCCTCAGTCTTCCCTTCTCTGTTTAATACTCTGTCACTCTCCATCCATTATTCATGGTGCAGTCACAGTCGGAATTACAAGACCTTGCAATATTGCTACGGCAACAACGCAGCAGAAGCAGCCGCACTGGATCATGGGAAACTGGGTCACATCCCAGGAGCGGGGAGGGTGCAGGGGGTGCGGTAAAGGGAGGTCGTTGTCACACACAGTCACTTCCTCTCACAGACATGTGCACACATAGAGACACCTGATGGTTGTCCTACAAAGCAGGAGTCATGAAAAAGTAAGGGTGATGGGATGACCAGGAATCCAGACACAGCATCTCTGAAACCTTAAAATGTGAGAGTTCGAAGTCTAAAGGTCTAAAAAAAAAACTTTATTTTGGCTGCCAAACATTTACCTAGACAACATTGGGCAAACAAATTATGCCCTAACGTTTTAAAAACTTTACTCATTGAGCTTGATCGTTATTACTTTGAAGCTACCAACAATGCTCAATGTCAAGGCCCTGGGGCCGAATCCGGCCCTCTGGGTAATTCTATCTGGCCCTGCAGATTATTTTGTTTTATTGTTATTAAAGGCCCGATGTTATCTTGCGCTAATTTTTAACTTGTATAATTTTGACAAAATATATTTTTATGGAGAGTAAAATATTGAAAGTGATTTAAGTTTTAAATTGATTTATTCTGAAATATTATTTCTGCCTTTTTACTATTCATAATTATGTTAAAAAGTTACAGATTTAAAGTTTTAAAAATTGGTATTCTGCTAGCCTTTTGGACTATTTTGGCATTTACTAAGATTTTTTAAGGCTGTTTTGGAGGTAAGCTAATATTTCAGCTACCTGCTAGCTGTTTTGGCTTTTTTTTGTTTTTTTGTTTTTGTTTTTAAGGCTGTTTCCAATTTGGCCTCTAGCTAACATATTAATTGGCTATCAGCTTCAGCATTTTCAGATAGCTTCAGTGATTTCAACTGTTAGCTTCAGTGATTTCAGCTGTTAGCTTCAATGATTTCAGCTATTAGCTTCAGTGATTTCAACTGTTAGCTTCAGTGATTTCAGCTGTTAGCTTCAGTGATTTCAGCTATTAGCTTCAGTGATTTCAGCTGCTAGCTTCAGTGATTTCAGCTATTAGCTTCAGTGATTTCAGCTATTAGCTTCAATGATTACAGCTATTAGCTTCAGCGTTTTCAACTATTTGTTTCAGTGATTTCAACTATTAGCTCCAGTGATTTCAGCTATTAGCTTCTGGGATATCAGCTGTTAGCTTCAGTGATTTCAGCTGTTAGCGTCAGTGATTTCAGCTATTAGCTTCAGCGTTTTCAACTATTAGCTTCAGTGATTTCAGCTATTAGCTTCAATGATTTCAGCTATTAGCTTCAATGATTTCAGCTATTAGCTTCAGCGTTTTCAACTATTTGTTTCAGTGATTTCAGCTATTACCTTCAGTGATTTCAACTGTTAGCTTCAGTGATTTCAGCTATTAGCGTCAGTGATTTCAGCTATCAATTTAAGCATCTTTAGCTATCACCACTAGCATCTTTAGCCGCCAAATTCAGTTTACCGCATTCAGACTAGCATTATCGCAGGTAATGCTATATATCTAGTTCATAATTATTGGATTTTGGCCCCTTGTGTGACTGAGCTTGACACCCTTGTTCTCAGGTTTGTATTTTATATAATTAAAATACTCCAATATTTCAATTTTGAACGCTATATGAGAAGATCCTTAAAGACACACTATGAAAATGGTGTTCTTAACATGTTTTCGTAGCATTTCTCTAATGATGGAGCACATGCATAAAATAATTTAAGATTTTCTGATCATTTCTTTATTCAAATTGGAACAAATCAAGAGAATATGAAAAAAAATGTGATTTAAAACAGCTGGTTTTTTTTTTGTGGCGCAGCAACTGTGAAGTCTCCTTTCTCCTCTTCATTCTGACTTTTCCACTTCCAAACAAATAGATCCATTAACGTCTTCATTTTCCTTGCCTGAGCTGACACAGCTCCAACGTTGCTCGCTGTTTTTATTGTACTAATAATGTTAGCTTGGGGTTGTAAGAGGCTGTAAGCTAGCAGGAGAGAGTAAACAAAGGGATGATGGGACATCAGAGGAGGCTTACTTCCACACCAACTGTCCCGCTCATAACTCAAAGGGCAAATTTCTGATGAATTCCTTCTGCACTAACAAAACTACGTTTTAGGAAATGACAGGTTTTTTTTGTTTGTTTTTGTCTAAAAACAGCACAATCATAATTAGAAGATAACTGGGAACACTAAAATAAATAATAAATCAAAACATGATTGGAGTGGGACTTCAAAAGTGGTTCCAGTGTGACGTGTGTCCACAGTTCCCTCCTATAATCCCTGTACCAAACGGACACAAAAAAGCGCAACATCCACATTTCTAATTCAACGGTGCAATTGATGCAACATGCGTTCTTACAAGTGCAAAAACTAGAAACCGCAGAGGTTTTCAGGGGAGAAATGGGTTTAGTCAGAAGCGGTTGCCTTTGAGTGAACTTGTGCTGAGTGTGGAAAACAAGCCCACGAAAACATGCATCATTAAAGAAAAGGTAACAAACTAAAGTACACTGGATGAAAAATGTAAAAAAAACAGGTAAAAGTAAAATTTGGTTTATGAGGATGAACATACTACCTCGGAAAATCAACATTTACCCCATAAATCTTAGAGATTTATCAAAGTAACTACTACAAATCCACCTTACTCACATGTTCCCATCATGGAGGAAGAAGGAAATCTCTGATTTAGCGAGAAACCACACAAATCTCAAGCATGTAGACACAAACGTGAACCTCCTCACACGGCGGTGTTCTACACCATGCTGGTTCTCCATTCAACTGTTTCATCCCAGGTGTATGAATCTGCCTTAACCAGCCCCTTCTCTGTCTGCATCTTTAGGAGCAGAGAGACGGCGAGAGGGAGAACAAGACGCTGCCCAAACCTCCTCCACCAGATGGTTAAATGTCAGTAAAAACCACATCACCATGACCGCTAATTCTCCCCAGCAGAAGCGGTTCATGTCCGGGGAAGGAAGCACGAATCAATCCAGTGACTCACTGTGCTGACACTTCAGTAGGCAACCAAAGAGTTTTAAAGCTTAGAAATATTTGGCATAATTTCTTGTCAGAAATTAGATGTGAAGCTTGAAGTTACAGGTTTATGCAGCGAAAACAAAATTACCCAAAAAATTGACTTTTTTTCCCCTTCAGCTGACTGTGAGATCTCTACAGCAAAAAAAAAAATAAACCAAGAAACTTCATAATGTCCTCCGCAAAAGACCTTAGTCACATGCACTAGTACGGGGTTAAAGTATGGGTACTCTGGGTTTTTGAAAGTTATTTAAGGTTTAAGTTGATTTAGTTTGGAATAATATTCCTGCCTGTTTTTATTATTCAGTATAATGTTAAAAAGTTACAGTTTTTAAGTTTGAAAAATTGGCATTCTGATAGCTTTTTGGACAATCTTTGCATTTCCTAAGATCTTTTAGGCTGTTTTGGAGTTTAGCTAATATTTCAGTTCCATGCTAGCTGTTTTGGTTAATTTAGGCGGTTTCGGAGTTTAGCTATTTCAGTTCCATGCTAGCTGTTTTGGTTAATTTAGGCGGTTTCGGAGTTTAGCTAATATTTCAGTTCCATGCTAGCTGTTTTGGTTAATTTAGGCGGTTTTGGAGTTTAGCTATTTCAGTTCCATGCTAGCTGTTTTGGTTAATTTAGGCGGTTTTGGAGTTTAACTATTTCAGTTACATGCTAGCTGTTTTTTTTTCTCTTTTTTACTTTTTTTGGTTTTTAGACTGTTTGGAGGTATGTTAATATCTACATGCTAGCTGTTTTGGCTTATTTAGGCCTTTTTTCAATTTTTTAAGCCATTTTGAAGTATAGCTTTTTAAGCTACATGCTAGCATTTTTAGGCTAATTTGGCATTTAGCTAATATTTTAGCTGGTTTTCAGCTTCAGCACTTTTAGCAATCAATTTTAGCATTTTCAACTATCAGCGCTAGCATCTTTGGCGGCCAAATTCAGCTTCAGCATACACACTATCATTATCGTAGGTAATGCTATATATCTATTTCATAATTATATTAAAAATGTCTGGTTTTAAAGTTTTAAAAATGTAGTTTTAAAGTGTTAAATAAATGTTTATCCTGTTCTTGGCCTAAGCTGTGTTTTGGATTTTGGCCCCCATGTGCGATTGAGTTTGACACCCCCACCTTAAGGGATATCATGAAAATAGAACTTAGGATTGTAGTGCTTGTGGTAAATTTATCATGTAAGGATTTGAAGGTAAATGGAAGTTACACTCTCATGACAAACGGGTGATGCTGAAATATGCTACTTTCACACTAGGCCTGTGACACGCGTTCTTGAACGTGCGTTATGGTGTTCAAACTGGACTGTCTCTACCACCACCTACAATCGGAAGAGGATTGTGTCACAGCTCTATTCCAATACATGAAACACGTGTTGTCATGTAGTTCTGGGCGGGCACAAACCACAATTTTAATGTCTCTTTCATTATCAATTTTAAAATAATTGGGAGTTCCGTGAATTAATAGGGACGCCATCCATACTTCGCTACCAAATCCGAGTCCCTAATTCATCCAAGTTCAACCTTGTATAACTTTCAATAGGCGCACATTTTAAAGAGTGAAAACGGTTGTAGAAACTTGCGCAGCGACGAGTGAATGCAAAAGTTTTGAAGCCTGGTATGTGTATACACTCATGCTTACATAGATTTATCACTCGAACGTGTGAATGTAACTTTATGCGTACTTGCCCCTTACTGACCCTACGCTTACTTTTTTCACTAGTGACTGTGATATTTCATTAATATTTTCGGTGCTGTTACTTATATATTTGTTACACTTTTCTTATCTCTTCTGTTTTCTTCCTATTATATTGGCATTTGATGTACATTCAGTAAAGATCTCTGTAATTTGTAAATGAACATATTTATTTGGCCTAAAGCTTCAATTCTGTGTTTTATTATACTCTTATTTAACAAAAAAAGTATATTTCCAAAATTATTTTAAAACATAACATTTAAAGAAAAAAGTATCAGTTTTGATATTGGCGATATAGCCTTGTAAGCACCTGATTAAGATGTTAAACCTTTTCAAAACACCATTTCTTTAACCACTGACTCATAAACTTTAGTCATCTAAAAGAGTGTCAGCTCATTCAGAACTGTACTGACTTTCTAATCATCATAATCGACTGAGAAAACTGACGCTTGGTTGAAATATACAAAAATATGTGAAATCATAAACGCTCCAGAAAATGTAGTTAAGAAATAAATGTGGTCTTAAACAATCTTACATATAAAGATTAAGTGCAATAAGGTTATATTTTTATAAATGAAGTATTTCTTTGTTTTGACAAAAGAAATCGCAACATTTCAAATTGGTTTAGCATTTAAACTTTCTTGGATTGTGCTGCAGGATCCAAAAGCTGATCCTATTAAGAAATAAGATAAGCTTTTATTGATCCCCGGAGGGAAATTAGGTCGTTACAGCAACATAACAAGAAACAGAAATTGCACAATACCAACTATAAATGTAATGTTGATAAGACAAAGAAAAAAAAACAATTTTGGTTTGTAATGTTTAAAGCGGCCCCTGTAATTTGACAAGCAACTGGATAAACATTGTCGTCACCCAAAACCAACTGATACGTTTGCAGCATCTTGTGTGGCCCAAATTGGGACATAGTTGTGTGTAAATAAAAAGAAATAAGTCGAGACACTCCAAGTTTGAAGTTGTATAACAAGTGCAGGCTTTTATGTCAAGGCTTTATGTGGATATAGAATTATTTATAAGTTGAGTTTTTTTTTAGTTTGTCGCTGGAAATAGCTGCCATAAAGTCTGCATGAAACTTAAGATCATGTGACTCTTCATGATAAAAACATGTTCTGACAGATTACAGTATATAATTAATGCGTTTTCAATTCCTCCATTGCATTTTAAACTCCTTTTACTGTGGCAGAAGCATATCACAAACAGGAAAAATATGGATCATTAAATTTATGCTCTGAAATGACAATAGGTGTTGGTTGTATATGAAAAGAAAAATGCATAACAAAACTCCAGGCACTCTATTTTTCCCTGTTGGAATTTGTTTATTTTTTTTATATTGCACTAAAAAGTCTGCTACTTTAATGCAAAAATGATGGCCTAAAATTAAAAATACCACTGTCAACTGCATCTTAATGGACAAAAGTTGTGCAACAAGTGATCAACAATTTCACGTTATGCTGATTGATCAATAAACTGCAGGTTTGGTTCAACATTTTAAAGAACCGAATAAGTAAAAATGAACTCTTTTAATTCCAAAAATGTACAGGTTTTTTTTTGTTTTTAATATACTTTTTTTTTTCGTATACTTGATATAATGGAGCAAAAGTTCTTAAAAAAATGAGAGCGGATTGTAATTTTAATCATACCTCAACAATTAGAGACACAATGAGAGAAAAAAAAGCATCCTGAAAATCTAATTCTCTGATTCTTAAAGAAATTATTTGCAAATTATGATGGAAAATAAGTATTTGGCCAATAACAAAAAAACAATCATCTTAATATTTTGCTATAAACCCTTTGTTGGTAATGACTTTACAACAACTGTTGCTGGTATTTTGGTCCATTCCTCCTTGCAGATCTCCTCTAGAGCAGTGATGTTTGTTTAACTCCCTCCAAAGATTTTATTTGGGGTTGAGATGTAGAGACTGGCTAGATCGCTCCAGGACCTTGAAATGCTTCTTAGGATGGCACTCCTTCCTAATCCTGACAGTGTGTTAACAGGATTTTAGAGGAATTTTCGGAGATGCATGAATGGAGCAACATTTTTTTTATTATTATTTATTTATTTTTTTGTCAGAAATTAACATTATAATGCAATTAAAAGCTCAAAAAATAAGATATTGCACAAGATAGGCCCTTAAAATAACAATTTATTTCATTAGTTCACAAAAGACTACTTATGCTTTTAAAAGATAATCATATTTGTGGATTTTGTAGACTTTATGTTTATTTAAAAAAACTTTATGTTGACATTACATAACTTTTACATACTATGTTTACATATTTCCTTTATTTTAAATTGTTCTTTTTGTGCCATCTTATATAAAGACAATTATTTATGTCTGAATTTATTGAAAAAACACGATTAAAACAGGCAAAAAAGTGTTTTTTTTGTGCATTTTGGAGCATAGACCATATAATAATGAACCATTTGTGGACATGTCATTATATTGAACTATGTCCATGAACTTTAATGCAGACACCGTATACCACAGCTGTTTATCATATAGATCATGCCTCCTTATCCATAAATAGAATTTCCCAGCAAGCAGCGGGGCATTACCCACAGGAACAGCATGTTAGCTTGATCGCTTTTGGCAGAAACGACAGAGGTAGGAAAAGAGACGCATGAGACATTCCAGCTGATTTAGACAGAAAGATATGGTTATCGGAATTTCCCCAAAAGGAGTAAACTCACATAATTTCATCAGAAATTTGATACGCTTCACTCAAGGAAAACAGAAAAATTTAATTTAGGAAAATGAATAAATAAAAGTTAGTTTTGTGAAAGGTCATAAAGAAATTAGATTTGCAAGTTTTTTAAGATTTTTTTTTTTTTTTAAACCAAAGGAAAAATTTTTCCACTGATCTAATCTTATCGATTACATAAATAACCTTTAAAACGTAGTTAAATGTAGAGCAATAGCGGGCGGACAATCTGCTCTTCTTTTAGCATATTGTAAGAAACATAACAGTGATGGAGTCAAATTCACAGATACAAGAAGCTGCCCCGGAAGAAAGCCCACAAAGGATATTTTAAACCTCTTAACTGACAATCAATAATGAGTGTGTAAAAAAAAAAAGTAACAATGAGGCACAGATGGTGTGATTATGTGTTGTGGATGGGTCCATTAACCTCTAAGAGGTTTTAATCTGTATATAGGTGCATGTTTCACACGGCCTCTTAACAGCTAATTCATTGATCACTGCGTCTCATCCTCACACAAACAAAGGTGCAGCGGTAATAGCAACCATCAACTCCAATTCATAATAAAATGTAATGCACTGTATAAAAATGAGTAAATATTAAAAAATATATCAACTAAAACAGCTTAATTTCCATTTTATTATCTTATATTGTTGCATCAATCGATTAGCTAATTGTATGGTCATGCTTTTTTAATCAATTCGATATTGATCTTAAAAATATGAGGTAATCAACTCTTACATCCCAAGACTTTCTCACACTTTATATTTTGTATCCCAGTTTCCTCCGTAACCAAGGACAGATGAGGAGCATCACTACGGTTACCATATCCATGACAACCTCTCCCGCGACTATTATTGGGCATGTCGTCAAGGAAACAAAGCAGCACATTATGGGATGCAGACCGAAATAGCAATCTAGTACAAAAAGCAATTCAACAAATCTTTCAGGTTACATAAGAAGAAATCTTAAAAAAAAAAAAAAAAAAGGTGTGTCACGTATTAAAGTTCAGTCATAGTTACAGCAGAGTTTTAATGACTTATGTGAACACAATGAAGCATAATGTGACAAAAATAGTCATCTGTCCACTCGCCTTACTCTCTTCAGTAGTGGAGATAGAACATTTTATATGGTGGGATAGAAAGGGGGGCAGAAGATTTTGGAAGGGTATAAGGGTGGAGTCATTACAAATTAAAAAAAGATCAAAAATATGTATTATAAACAGTTTTATCATTAATGCATTTTTTAAAAATAAGAATTTCTTCTTGGAAACAGCACAGATTTTGACTGAAGCCAGGGTGCTGACGGCCCAGATGCACTGTAAAAAGTAAAAAAATTAGATCAATTAAAAAAAGTTCTCTTACATTTTAAAGTATTAGTTTTCATCAAAGTGAAATTCTGATTCAGAAAAATTGTAATTTGATACAAACTAATGTAAAACTTTTGTTAATTGATCCAATTTTTCACTTTTTACAGTGTGGGCCGGCATGTACTAATACAGTGGTGAAAAAAAATCAAAATTTAAGGGGCTCAAGATTTCATTTTAAAATAATGCTTTTGTTATTTTTGCAATGAATGCCTAAAGAAAATTATCTTAATATATTTTTTTATCTTGGTCAATAATGATTCTGTTCAAGTTAGACCTCTTGCTAGTACGATGATGCTAAAAATACCTCAGAAATACATAAAAGTAAACCGTTATTTCCAGATATTCGGTGTCTTAAAACCTGCACCGATTTTACACCATTAAAAATGAAAGAAATCTCTTTGATTAATGTTGACTCGGGAATCCCCCAGAGATCTGTACTGGGCTCTTATTTATTTTGATGTCTCTTAAGCAGTCAAATCTAAAGCTAAGTCCTTGTGGTTTTAAAAAGACAAATATTTTCCAAATATCTGACTGCTGGAGTCCATTTTAGGCTGTGTATTTTTTCTAACAAAGTTATTTTTGGGCTGCTTCCACATTATCTGAGGAAACTCATTACTCAGGGTTGAGCAGAAGTTAATCAACTTTGTTTTTAGACTTCATTCCTCTTAACCATTATCAGGGCCAGATTTTGGGATAAAGGCCTTTTCCTGTTAGGCCTATTTAAAACAGAAAAAATAAAAACTTATCTTGATAAATATGTTCCAAATGGTTTTCTGTATTTTTATTACAATTCATTTGTACATGTTTGTAGTTTTTTCTTATTATGAGGTTTGATGAAGTGAATGGGGCCGTTCTTTGTTGTTTAAAAGTTGTAAAATGTACATATTATGCTCTTACCAAAACTCCAAAATGAAACTAAAAAGATTATCTTACACCAATTTGTTCCTTTTCATAAACCTACTTTAATTACATAAACAGATACAAAATAGTAAAGTCCCTGTTTCTACTGCTGCAGTAGAATGATTTCCATAGCTGACAGTAAAACCTCTAGAAGAACAGCATGAATGAACAGGTTATTGTGTGAATGGCTTTACAATATAAAACATGAGCTCTTAGGAGTCAGTTGCAGTGTCAAAATAATCCCTGGATAGAAGGAAGGAAGAAGTCAGAAACTGAGTGACAGATGTTGCATGTTCTTGCAGGGATTAGTGTCTCCTATAATACCACTGATACACTGCTACTCATTTGGAAGCTGACACACTCCCGCACAGGGTAGGAAAACTTTAAGTGTATCCAGTTTATAGAAGAACTTAGTACATCTCAGATATTTTGAAGAACTTAGTTGGGTTTGATGAACAGCAGCAGTGAAAACATAATTGGGGCTCAATTGCTTTAGTGCATGATCAGATTATCTTGTGCTTATTTCAAACTTGTATAATTTTGACAAAATATATTTTCATGGAAAGTGAAATATTGAAAGTTATTTAAGGTTTAAATTGATTTATTCTGGAATAATGTCCCTGCTTTTTTATTATTCGTTACAAAAGTTATGGTTTTAATGTTTTAAAAATTGGCATTCTGCTAGTTTTTTTTTTTGACTATTTTGGCATTTTCCACCATTTTTTAGGCTATTTTAGAGTTTAGCTAATTTTTCAGCTACATGATAGCTTTTTGCTAACTCAAGCTTTTTTATTTATTTATTTCGTCTTTTTAGGCTAATTTGATATTTGGCTAACATTTTAGCTGGCTATCAGCTTCAGTGTTTTCAGCTATTAGCTTTGGCATTTTTAAATATCAAGCATCTTCTGCTCTCAGCACTAGCATCTTCAGCAGCCAAATTCAGCTTACAGTATTCGCACTACCATTATCACAGGTAATGCTATATATGAGGTTCATAATTATGTTTAAACATTATATTTATCAAATTTAAAAAATGAAGTTTCAGAATGTTCAATAAATGTTTATCCTGTTCGGCCCGGGACCTAAGATGTGCTTTAGATTTTGAATGCATTTTTTTTTTACATACAGTATCAATACCAGTGTACCTGTGCAGACTGGTTTGATGAAAAAAAAGAAAAGGAGTCAACACGGGCGAACACATCAGGGTGGGTTTTGTCACAGCTGGTTAGTGATGTCATTTTTTGTTTTTCGGTGCACACTGCTGCATAGAATACATTTGTCTTCACTGAAGAGTAACTTGTCGGGTCAGAACATGACCACAGCTGATGTGACTGCCCGTCTTGGTTTGTCAATTAACATTTTTGACTTGTTTTATATCTTTTCGTTGTTTTAAACTGCCTACTTTTTCATCGCTCTCATGACATTAAATGTTCTAAGCATACAGCCCGAGGTCGACATTATGAAAGGATATATATTTTTGTTAAATAAATATTTTAAGACTTGGCTGAACATTTTCTTATTAGTATATTTTTCAGTGCAGCTGGGGGAAAAACAGCTATACAACTATTCTTACATGTTTAAACATAAGAGGGAGGGACGGATGAAGCTATAAACACATAAATATTAAACTCTTAGAAAATATCTTTTTACCACTCACAAGAAAATGGTACATGGCGTATACCTATATAGCACTTTACTACCTTCATAGCACTTTACAGTCGGAGCCCAATTCACCCGTTCACACATTGATGGCAGATCTGCTGCCTAAAGTTGCGTTCACACCGAACACAATTCACACGTCTGGGCAGCACATTCCCATTCCCAAGTCGTCACACATTGATGTTTGGTTAAGGACCCCTCTGTGTCAAAAATTGACGTTTTGGTTGTTTTTTTAAAGTGCTGGTTGTTCCCATCAAATAACAGGTCTCAACCTCCGGCCTGCGAACTGGACCCCTAACCCAGTACCAGTACCCTAACCCGATACTGGTCTGGTATTGCGTCAGGTTCCAGATTAGAGTACCGGTAGCAGCCGAGTCCCGAAGACCAGTCCGTTCATCCGGTAATGGTCTCGAGGGTTGTGGACCCTTGATTTTACAAACAGCCAGCACGTCAAAAGACGACAAGTTTGAGACACCCAAGATGTCAAATTTTAGACATGGAGGGGTCCAAACTTCAATATATGACGACTTGGGAATGAGAATTTGTTGGTCTGGGACATCTAGTCTCAATGTTAAGTCAAGGTACTGACAGAAGCTGAGGGACTTGAGTCACAGTGGTTTGGCAGTTGTGAAATTATGGCACCACGACCCATTAAAAATCAAAATATCTCAACTTCGGCAAAGATGACACATAACCTCAACCAATCAGGGGCTGAGCTTTGGCCTGTGACGTGTTAATGATGTAATCAGTGTGTGAAGTCCAAAGCCAACATGGAGAAGAATCTGATTAGCTCCTCCTACCCTTTAGGATATGTTTCTTATTTGCATAGAGAAAATAATAATAATATTCATTTTTTTCTTTGTTTTTATTCATTTTCTTGACCGCTTTGTCCCTTTTGGGGTCGCAGATATAATAATAATAATAATAATAATAATAAATGTCTAATTTCATTCTTATTCTTAGTTTTCCCTCCTTAGACTACTGTGAAAGTAGGTCGTCAAAATAGGACATAGAGAGATGGAAGTACCGCTGAAAGCGGTCGTCACTCAGACGCAGCTCCTGCAGTAGATAGTAAAACTCACCGTACTGGGAGAGTCTCTGAATGATCTCATGAACCCAGACACGGAGATTCCCAAAGTTTTGTAGAGTTCTTCAAAATAAATAAACCTGATCTCTAATCATCATCATGTCTTCCATGCATCCATACAGATATACAGTTGATTGCTTTCTTGTCGCAACAAAGCTTAAAAACTTTGGATCGTAGCTCCTCCCACAGGCATCAAAAGCGTCAAGTTTATGAAATCATTTTTGGATAAGTTTTAAATGTTATGAACTGCAAAAGAGAGGGATCAGATGCAGAAACTATGATTAAAGTATAGTTTAGTGACTTTTATTACTCCAAAACAACAGTTTTTCCAACTGACAATGATTGGAAAAACAACTTGTGAGTAGAAATCTTCTGTTTTCCGGCAGTAATGAGACAAAAATGTTCATTTGAATTTACAGACTAGTGATTTGAGTGGACAACTTGATGATGCCATGCAAAAGTGAGATGGGAAAGCCACCGCTGAAAAACTAACCTGTTTATTAAAGAAAATACAAATACCAGGATGACTTGGACCACCTGGGATGGATTAAATGACCTTCCTTATCTGCAGTTCAGTGTCACACTTTACTAAATTTATGTCTAAACACCGTTATATGACTCACAAACACAGTGCCTGGTGGTTTGATGAACGCATTTTTTCCAACGTCTTTGTGTTAAGATTTCCTAAATTATTAGTCAGCCACCCAAACTTGTTCATGGGTAAGATGTAAAGCTTCTCTAACGGGTGAGGAATGCAAAGACCACAACATTTGTAAATCATCTGCATAGATATATGGATCGTTTATGTAAATTATAATCAATTTTACTTCGTTTATATTGTCAGAAATAATCAAACATTTACAAATCAGTAATCCAAAAAAATGTATGTTGCTAACAATTTCTGCAACTATATAAAGTTATGCTTTCGTTTAAATTTAATATACATGAAAGGCTTTTGCTCAAAACCCCAGAAAAACTGCCTTTAGTTCAGCCTTCAGTTAAAACATTAAAATCAATACCAGCAAAAATCATAAAATCTCACAGAGAAAATCCTTCTGAGCAGGTTATTGCCTGTGTGTTGCTCCCATCTCCTTTAAAATCTTTTTTTTTTTTTCCTCTTGGTACACTTTGCCTTGCACTCCTCTCCGACCATCTTTTCACACCATCACACCTTCATTTTAACTTCAATTAATCTGCATGGGCTTCTCAAAGACAGATGGCAGCAGACCATGAAGAGAGGAAGCAGCTGGCAGTGTGGAAAACACGTGTAGCAAACGCTAAAACAAACAGAAAAATACTCCTCGCGCAGGACTCCATGAATCACCTCCTTCTCCAACATGAAAGTCAAAACCGCAAGGGGAAAAACAGGGTATCAAAAACCACATTGTCAGAACAGCTAAAGCGGCTATTAGCTGCAATAGGTGATTTATTCGCATTACTCACCAGGTTGGAGTTGGTGGCATTTGAGTCATCCTCGGGAAAAGGGATGTAGACGGCTAAGGCCACACAGTTAGCAAAGATGGTCATCAGGATGATGATCTCAAATGGTCTGAGACAAGAGTTAAGGAAGGGAAGAGAGCAAAGCAAACACCATAGGTTTATTCTACGGTGGCCCCGAAGGGTCAAACGAAAAAAAAATCACTCTAAACATTTTAAAGATCACAATGAAAATTAAAAAAGCAAAACAAATAATTAAAAGGGAAACATTACATTTTAGAAATCAAAACCTAATTCCAAAATAATGAAATTAAATAAATATGAAACATTTCCAAATGAAAAAATGGAAACAAAATAAGAAACCACTCCAATTTAATCATGTTTTTGGTGTTTTTAACCTGTTTTTATCTAAATAGAGGACATATATAATATAATTTAATATAAAAACTGTATTTCCGACTATTTCTTTATACAAATCATGTATAAATCAGAAGTAGATAAAAAAAAACACTGTCATGGGCAAACTAAAGTCTCCTTATTCCGCTAAAACTCTCTACGCTAAATTCTCAGCATTCTTTTGTTTACACGCTCTCCTGCTAGCTAATAGCACGTCACAAGCCCAAGCTAACATTAGCATACCAAGCTGTACGACTAGCTAGCTCTGATATTGATCAGCTTTTTTTTTTGCTACGCTAATGTTAGCTTGGGCATGTTAGATGCTATAAGCTAGCGGGAGAGTGTAAACAACACTAAAACCTGCATTATCATAAATAAAAGACCACCGGGAATGATATTCAATAGAAAAAAACATCATTATTAGATCAAGATGTTAGATTTTTGACGTTTTAAGTTTTTTTCAAATTCGTCTTTAATATTTTGTATATATATATTTTTTGTTGCTATTTTGTGTGTGGGAGGGACTGTTGGTACAGAAATTAGCTGCGCTAAATTCACAGCATTCCTTTATTTACACGCTCTCCAGCTAGCTAATAGCACGTCACAAGCCCAAGCTAACACTAGCATACTGAAAAAAAAAAAAAAAAAAAAACGACTAGCAATGTCAGAGCTATCCAGCCATACATGTCCTAGCAAAATACTCGAGGCTCTTTTTTTCCCGCATAATTTAACTTCTGCTAACAGTTGCAGTAAAGTCTTTTGAATCTTGAATGTCCGTATAACCAAAAAACCTTTATGATTAGAAAAGAGTATATTCAGACCTGTATAACTTCATGTTGAAATGTCAAAACCCAGTCAGAGATCTCCCATAGTACCTACCTTTTATGGTTTTTTTCTTTTTTCTTTTTACTTATTAACATTTCATTTTGATTCATGAAAATTACTTTTGTTTTAAAACTGGTTTTATTTTTACAGAAACCATAAAAGGTAAAAAATAAATAAATAAATAAAAAATCTGTAAGGCTTTAATTAGAATTATGAAAATTATAATGTTACAAAATTCAACATTATCATCCAATTAGCGAAGTTCCAAAGTACCCGTCTTTTCCGGTTTCTTTTTGTGTTTCATTGTTATAACATTTTATTTTGATTTCTGGAAATTACTTTTGCTTCCTAAAACATTTTTTAATTTATTTTCATTTAATTGGTTTTAATTGATTTCTAAAATGTAATGTTTCTTTTTTTTATTTCGTTCTTTTAATTATTGTTGTGACATAATTGTCATTTTGTGAAAATAATTGGTGTTTTAAACAGTTGGTTTGGTTTTACTTCTTTTATTCTGTAACTCAGTACAAAGAGCATAGAAAGTTGAAATGAGCTGCTACAACTATAGTTTCTGACTATAGGGAATGCAATTTTAATGCACATGCGAAGGTGCAAAGGTATGTAAACACGTGACAAACTACATACACACTTAGTAGAGATCAAAAGACTTAATTCATGTTCTTTCTCAACAATAAGACACATAGAGTAAGTTAAAAAGCTCTTTGTGTGGGCCGGGGAGGGGAGCTGCAGACGGCACATCTCCTAATTTGGGAGCGACAAGGAGCGGGCCTGTCGCGTGGAAGACGAGATGTTGGACAGAGGAAGAGAGAGCAAGATGGAATGAGCGCAGAGACACAGAGGGGTTTTATTTGGAACGGTCCTTGAGAGGGGACTGACCTCATTATTTTAGGCCTTCTGAGAGAAAAGGAGCGGAGGGGTGGAAGCCGAAAACGGGCGAGAATGTGAAGGAGGGATAGAGGAGGTCTGGATTTCATCAACACAATTACAAACTGCCACTGCTGTCACCTCCTTCCACCTATTTTTGTTCTACTCTTTATTTTCTTCGTTTGTTTCTATTTTTTCTGCCTAAATTCTCTTTTATATCCTGATTCGGAACTTACAGCAACTACTAGAAAAGTAGATGAGTGTGTGTAAATTAGGGGTGTAAGTAAAAAATCGATTCAGTGAAATATCGTGATACTTGTATGTATCACGATATATTGTATACTTTATGTTTTGATCATTAAATAACATGTTTTACAATTTTACTTGCATGAAAAATTTATTAATATTCAGATAAATATTAAGTCATAATAAAAAAAGAGTGAAAAATTGGTACGATCCTGGGAGATATATCGTATCGTGTCATGATCATCGCGATACATATCGTATCGCCAGAGCTTCAATCTTGAATTTTAAAAAAAAGAAAGTCAAATGTTTGCTACAATTAGACCTCAAATTCACTTTTTTTATATTACAAATCTTTTCATAAATGTAGAAAATATTTTTTAAGATGGTTATTAATAGTATTATAAATTGCATTTGGGAATCTGTGAACTACAGTGGCTAAAAAAAGTTTTTTTGCTCTAAGTTTGACTCAAAATGATCAATATAAAATTAATAAGTAAAAAATAAAGATGTTCTAATATTAAAACATTTTGATATATCGGGATATGCATCATTTCATGACGTGTGTATCGTGATACGTATCGTATCGCCAATCCACACCCCTAGTGTAAATGTGTATAGAATGTCTTCAGAGCTTGAATAAAAGCTAAAAAAGTCAAATGTTTGCAACAATTAGAGGTTTTGGACCTGAAAGAGTTGAACCATGAGACCTCAAATTCACTTTTTTAAACAAATCCTTACATAAATGCACAATTTTATATTTTAAACAACAGTTATTAATAGTATTATAAATTGAATTTGGGAATCCGTGTATTACATTGGCTAAAAATAAGAATTGTATTTTAGTTGCTCCTTTTACTAAAATTATTGAGATAAAATTAATAAAATAAAGACATTTTATAATATTAACACTTGATTTTTTTTTACATTTTAAGCGATAAACTGATCTCAAAATATGTTCATATTAACATGGAAATAACAGGATTTTTCAGCAGTCTTTTCTACTGTAAATACATTTATTGCAGTGATTTTGCTGAGTGAAGCTCCCTCCAGAAGCAACATGAAAAATAATCTTTTTAATACATTGTTTGTGTTTGGATTAAGCTCTGACCTTTTAACAGTGTCAACCACAACTTCATTCAGTTTATGCAGCCTGTGAGCAAAAAATGCATCGAAATGAATCTCTGACCTTTGTTCCACGGTCGGATTAAACTCCCTTCAGGCACGATGGGACTCAAACACGGCCTTTGACTCAATGTGAGCCCCTCATTTATAGTTTTAAGGAACCCTAGAGGTCAGTTTATAAATCTTTTGTGGTGCCGACAGCTAAAAAAAACTCTCAAAAATCAAAATATTAACTGTCGTTACATCAAAAATATCCATCCCTAATACCACAGATTGAAAAACTGTTTCACTATTACACAAACTATCTCATATCCTGTCAAAAATAGAAAATATAATACACTTAAGTGTATGTACACCTAGCTAAACACATATGTGTCAAAGGAAGCTGGAAGGACAAAGTATTAAAATGGGGTTCTAACATGTCGTTAACAACTCAAAAAAACAATCACCTATTGTGTTTTTACTCAAAAAGTAGTTATTCCTAAATTTATCCTTTATTCTTCATCCTTCCGACCTCCCAATGTCAACCATGATGCTCAAATACTGTAATCACACAGCATGAGTGATTTCTGTGTGTCTCCATTTTTTTTTTTTTCTTCATCTGCATCCAAATATGTGTGTCTTCTCCCAGAGTGTTAATGCGTAGTGTGTAATTGTGCATATGTGTGAGCTCAGACAGACAGTCATGGTGGACCTGTTGAGAGCAGTAGCTGTTGTCATGGTAACAGCCGAGGGAAGGAAGAAGATTTTGGGAGCGCTGTGCCTCAAGAAGAAGAGACAAAAGATCCTGTCCTGCTTATCCAGGAGGAAAAGAGGAAACAGTTTTGGCCCATTACAAGTCCATAAAGAATAAAAGCGTGTCACTATAAAATTAATTATTTTAAACAAAAACGGAATAAGCTAAATTTAACAACTTTACAAGCATTCTGTTTAGGGGGGATGCACTGGCCACAAAAAAACAATAATTGCATTTCTATGCATGAATAAAATTAAACAATTCACTATATTCAATTTAACATACTAAGTTTTCATCCACGTTAAATGGTGTTGGAGTATTATTGGAAAAAACGTCATCGTATGATTGCCAGTAAATTTTTACACTGGTTAAAGTGTAATTTATTCAGGTATCTTGATAAAAATACTGAATTTGACATAAAAACTGTCATCATGCTGGTAAAATAGCAGAAAATGCACTTGTGTTGCTCTTGGTTTCCTCATTTTTTTGTTGTGTTATCCAATTGCAAATTGGAAATATGGCTTTATATTTTCATTTTATTCAGCTTATTGTCTCCAGAATTCAGGAAGAATAATTTTCCATCCATTCCCATGCTTCACAATCAAAATACTAGCTAATATTATTGATAAAGTTGTCACAGCTGAAAAATAGTTTGAGGGTTTTTGGATCTGTCTTACAAGCAACTAACAAAAAGCGTGCAAAATCTACTAAATCCTAAATTATTTCACTTAATAATATAATAATGCATTTTATTTGTAGGGCGACTTTTCAAGGAACTCAAGGTCGCCTTACAGCAAAATTATACAAAAATATAAGTATATAAAAATGTAAAAGAAATAAAAGAGCTGTTAAAAGAGCAGCAAAAGCAGTTTAAATACGGCATAATATAATGAATTACAATAAAAATCAAGACAGATAAGCTAGTTGAAAAAGGTGAGTTTTAGGTTTAGAAATAAAATCACCTTTATCACCTTTTTCAAACAAGTCTTCTTTTCTTTAAAGTAAATATGACTTTAATATAATCCTATCTGTAGAATATACATTTAAAATCCCAAAACAAAAAATATCCAAAATGTATTTTTCCAAAAAGATGGATACACTATGGAGTATAATTTAAAATATACTAAAATACAGTAATTAGGTTTAATTCACGTTTTAAATCAAATGCATTTCCATTTAAATCCAAATTAATTAAATATAGATTTATTTCTCAAAATTCAACAGTTAAATTTCATTTGTTTGGTTTGAAATACTATTTTCGTATAGGAACAAAAACACAACTTAGATTGAAGCTTTCATTAATAAAATTGTGCATTTTTCAATAAAAACTAACAGAAAAGTAATTTTTTTGCCCTGAAAAAAATAATAATTTCATTAAAATGAAAGACTTTATGAATGGATGCTGCACTTTTAAGGAAATTAATTACTTTCAAATAGTTAATATCTTCAAATCAAGCCAAAGTGATGCAATAAGGTTAGCAGAGGCTGCAGGACTATTCAGAGAAATCTGAACAAAGATGTAAATGAGATTTTGGAAACTCTTGCATTTTTGGAATGCATTTTATAAAGTTACATTTTTGCATTTATGCTGTTGTCTTTAAAAAAAGAGGCTTTAAGAAAAACGACTGCAACAAAATGTCTAAATGCAGTGAAAGCTATGCACTAAAATGATATAAAGCAACTAAAAACTCTGCATTTTGCTTATACGACCCACCTACTCCATCACTTCCTGCGCTCTCTGTACATTTGCTCTCGACTGGCCAAGTAATTTTTCTTGTTTACCTGTCCCTCCCTCCCCTTAATACCTGCATGCCCCCTCAGCCTCTTTGCTACTTTATCTATCCTGTTGACATCCATGCTCTGCCCACATCCCTGCCCTCCTCATTTCCCTGACACTTCCTCTCCTTCCGTCTGCTTCAGATGATGTGTGACTGTACACTTCCAGAGGCGATGCTAATGGCGACCTGCACCTTTTATTGATTACTTTGATTGTGGCACTGACTACCTCTGTCTCTCCTCACTTCTTCTAGTGTTTGTCACCCTGACGGAAGGCCTTTGTTTTGAAGGTAAAAAGAAGGATATTTGGATGGATAGAGAGAAGGATTACACTTTGACTGTTGTGCAAGTCTCAGGTGGGGAAAAAAAAAAAAAAAAAAGGAGTGCATGGACCTAGGGGAACAATGTGAATGTTATCTGAAAGCACTGGGGGTGACATATATTTGCCAAAGGCGTGAAGGATCCCGGAAAAGAATACAAATAGTCTAATCCTCCTTTGAGGAAACTAAATGGGAAAAAAGTATTGCAAGTTAGGAAAAAGAGAGTGTAAATAGGATTAGGGAGACCAAAAGTAGAGGAGAAATTCCACTTATTGGAGCTAAAGGACATGTTAAATGAAGTCCTAAACTGACGTTAATGTTACAGGAGAAATCAAAAATGTTGTATGCAGAATTCTTGCATTTATGTGTCATTTTAAGTCCAGTCTAAGCTTTTTAAATAAAACAGGTGAACTTCTTTACTGCTAAATCACAAAAAATAAAATGATTTGACCAATGAAGGACTCAGATTTGGTGGTGGCGTGTCCTTTTCACACCACTGAAGTGCCAACCTTTGTGCACAAAGGAGAAATTATTTAATTATATGGATGGAATTACTTTATATGAAAGCAAGGCCCCAACCGAATTCTTCCCTTCTCCCTACCCCTCCATTTGTAGGGGCATTTGTAGTGTCCAAAATCGTTTTTTTTAGGGGGCAACTCTCCACTGAAGCACAGAAGTTTACATTTAAATATAAGTAATGACTTTTTGTCATAGCATGACCTTTCTAAAGTTTTAAAACCAATCTTGTTAGGTATATTCGAGCGCTGGGAGCTAACATAGCTGACTGGCGACTATTGATGACATCATCGAGTGACCGTGTTTTTCCATAAGTTTCTGTTTGGAGGGATAAATGTAGGGCTAGGGAGGAAAGAAGAATTTAGATTGAGCTCAAGTCTTTCATATATATCGGAATAGAGCTGTGAAAGAAGCAAGATTTGCTAAATTTGCACCAGTTTGACTTTTCGCGCCAAACCTCTTCCAATTGTAGGTGGCGGAAAAGTGCATGTAAACAGTAGAAAAACAAATGAGCCAGAGAACTCTCGCATTCAGGCAAGTCTTTAAGCCTGCTTTATGGCTCTCTGTACAAAATCTGCCACTGAACGTGCATCAAATGTTCTACCAGTTGAATTTTAACCAATCGGATTTGGCGAAGACGTGTAGGTGGCGTCCTTTTCTAAAAACGGACATCAAGTATTGTCATATATCAAAATAGAGCTGTAAAAGAAGAAGTTTGGAGTAAGATTCTTGAGATTTGCACCACTTTGACATTTCTCGCCAACCGTTTTCCAACGCACATTTTTGAACGTGTCCTATGCCTTTTGTGAACCTAGCTTTTACATCCTAAAGTATTTTCTAGTGAAAAACAGAAATCAACTCTAAAACATTTACTACAATAAATGATTCCTGTGAAAGTCTAAAAGCATTGAATTTAACTACAAGCAGCTCCTCAGTCTAGCTCAATGATGCTACTTTCATGTCCTTAAATTTCAATTAAAGCCTTTTAATCTGAAGCGATTCTCCCTTGGTCATTGTCAACCAAGAATTATTTTTAGTGAGAGAAATAAACCCCAAAACTTTCCTGCTTCTGTGTTTCAAAAGGATACTTCCACTCCACGATGCTGATGCAGGCCCTGCGGATCGGGTTCTTGAGTGTGAGACAGAGCAGAGCCCGCGGCGGCCTCGTGGCTGTCGTCGTGGTCTGTTTCTTGGGTTTGGCGCTATAGTGTTGTCTCTTCCTTTGTGTGGAACTGGCCGTAGAGATGGGCCCGCCCCCTCCCGACCCGAGTCCCGCTCCCCCACCTGACGCGGCGTTGCCCATCATCTTCGCTTGCCGCGCAGCGTCGATGGCCGCCTGCCAGCTCAGGGCCGCCCCCGGCGTGGGGATGTGTTCAGGTGCGAGGCCAACCACACCCACTCCGTGGTTGGCCCCGCCCCCTCCTCCACTTCGATCGCCATGGCTGCCGACACCACTGTGCTCGTTTGTCAGGCCCGGATGAGGAGGGCGAGGAAGCGTAGGGGGAGAGTAATCGGAGCCTGGAGAGAAAAGAGACGAAGAAAACAAAACGTTAGCAAACTACGTTCTTTAAATACCAGGAAATCAATAGATCACTTCCTTTTGTGAAGAAGTGATTCGCTTTTTGGTTAAATCGATCCCATGTGGTTCCTTGAACCTGACATATTGTTTCAATTTTTGGTTTAATCTGGACATGCAAAGAATTATTCAGCTGGTTCCACTTACAGAACGCTACATGCTTTAAAACCCATTCTTGCACAACAGATTCACTCTGACAACTAAAATAGGTATAATAGACCTAACTACACTCATTGTGGATGTTAACTTTCTCTATGTTTTAACAGATTATTTTCATTGAACTCTGTCAGCTTCTATATAAAAAATGCTCTAAATCTGTTAATTCCAATGTGAGTGTATTTCAAGATTGCATGACTTGATCTGTTTTGTCAGTAGAAATTAATCAGAAAACGATTGAAAGTTGCAGTCGGTAAATAGAAAATGTATGACTCAATGAAGTCATCTTTATAGTACAAATGGTTTCGACAATTCAAAATAAAGACATGAGAAGGATTGGACATTAGACTAAATAACATATCTATTCAGCCTTATTAGATAGATGGAAATTAGTCAAAAGTTCTCTAATTATACCTTTACTAAAGCAGGTTTAAAGACCCGCTCCAGTGAAAACTGTGTTTTTAACATGTCCTTGTATCATTTATTCTCATGATAGAAGAAAAGTATTTTTTTGTTCAAATCCTCGTGAATCAGAAACAGACATAAAAATACTCTTGGAATAAACTTCTAATAGTGACATACTTCCATTCAGAAGAAAATCCACTTGTAGACTAGATCTGTATGTAAACAGATGGATAACGGGAAGTAAAGGCGGGCTTACTCTGCACCAAATGACCAACAACTTAAAGACAAATCTCTAATGAACTCCTGCTGCTTTGTGCAAACTATGTCCTACAAAACAACACAGGTTTCTTAAATTTTGGCCAAAAACTGCATAACGATAATTAAAAAACCACAGCTTAGTGTTTAGCAAATTATGACATCAAAAGCCATCCATAGACTTGCATTTCCCCTATTGATAATGTCAATATTTAAAACAATCTTGTTTATCGAATGCAAAATATAGAAAATAGTTATAGAGTTAGAGTGAAAAGATCTTGTTCAACCAGTCACTTGTCTAAGATTATTCAAATTGAGCAAATCTTATACAAATAATAATAAAAATAAATCCTAATTTCATGAAATCCAAAACCTCATTAAGCACACACTGTTAAATTGAAGGTTACAGTAAAGTTAGTTTGATCTTTTGCTGCTACATTGGAGGAAAATAAACAGAAAAACACAAAAATGCTGATGTGACTATAAAGAGTTCATAGTTATTTGTTCAAATACATTCTTTAATTAAATTATATATTTTTTTCTGAGTTTCCATAACTTACTTCATAATGGAGCACTTCTAAATGTTTCCACTTTTTGTATTTCAGCCTTAGTTTTTAACACAAGATCAAACAACTGATTTAAGGATATAAAAGTCTTATGAAGTGAACAAAAATACTTAAATAAAATTAGTAGAATTAATATGATAATCATCTTGCATTTCATTTGTTGATTTAAATTAAGGTCACATTCCTTTTCAGAAGGACCTCTTTATTGTAACTTAAACCCAACAATCTAAACAGTTTTTTGTTTTTCATTGAAGATTTGTTGTTTTCTAAAACATAGTTTCTGCAGAGCGGCAATAGTTCTTTTGAAATTTGCCTCTGGGCGGGACACATGAATAGAGAAATTTGACATTCACCAGGAATAAACGTATCTGATATATCCGATACAGCAACAAGAAACTACTTTCTTTGTAAGTTTGTATTAAAACACAGATTAACATCCGTAACTCACAAATTTAGAAAACCAAAATAGAAATGAAGACTTCCTAACACATCAAATCACTTTGTGTGTGTTACAAACTTCTCTAAATTCACTCAGTTTATTTCTCTATCTCCTATAAGCACACACTGCCATACAATCACTTCCAGCAAGATCAGTTTATCTCAGTCTGCACGGCCCTCACTGGGAGCTTACTACAGGGAGTGTGCATGTGTGTGTGTGTGTGTGTGTGTGCTGCATGAATGAGTGTGTGAGGATTATAGGATAGTGAAACTTTAATAATACAGAGCTCAGTAATCGGTCTGTAGGAGCACATGTCTCTGTCCTGTAACATGACTTTGCATTCATCGTGTGGAATGGACTGCATGCTTTGTAGATGGAGAAAAGGAGAAGTTTAAAGCAAATAGATAAAGTGAAACACTTTATAATATATAAAAACACTTGTATGTGTAAGAAATAGTTAATAAAGGTAAAAAATTAGGATATTAAATTACTTGTACATTAAAAAGTCTAAAAAAAGGATTCCAGAACAAGAATACTTAATTATACTTGAGTAAGATTCCAATGGAGAAAATTATGAAACTACATAATATTTTTTGTTTGTGATTTTAAACTAATGTTTTTATTTTTCAGGATTTGAGTCAAGCAGAAAATATTGATGAAGCTACCTTTGCTTATCAGATTTTACAGTAGTTTTTCCATGTCCTGCATGTTGAAATTGGGCCTTTTTGTAGTTCTTTTTATTATAATAGCATTATTTTCATTCATTTTTTCTTGGCTTCATAATGTGAGGTGATTGTTAAAACATGAAGAAAATCAGCTACAATCATAATTTTTTTTTTTTCTTTTTGATGACAGCATTTTCTGACCTTTTATATGTCCAAAGTCATCTACTGTATGGAGGGGTTTTTGTGCCATAATATTGCAAACAAAAGTCACAGTTTTTAGATCAAAATTTCTTGAATTGCAAAAAAATCTAAAAACAAAACATAATAATTTGAAAATAAAATACTAAATATTTGCTTTCAAAAAATATTTTTTTGCTTTTAAAAACATTTTTGCACTTTCTCTCTATTTTTGATTTTGTATCTATATGTTTCAGTTTACTGTAAGCAAACAGCCTGCTGATTGGTCTAGATTCTATCCAATCAAATCGCCATATTTACCTCACATGGTGTCTGCCAAACAGGCTCTTTAACCCTCAATTTTACCTTTATGGCTAAGGAAAAAATATTTTTTGATCATTAAAAAAATGCTTCTATCTGCCCAAAGTTAAAAACAAAATTGTTCATGAACAAATTGTATTTTCTCTTTATATTTCAAGGTTTTCTTTATCCAAAAAAAACAAATTCTTCAGGCACAAATCATAATGTAACATAATGTCACCAACTGAGACATTTTTTTCTGTTGCGGACATTTAAACATGGCAATCCCTACAATGACATACATACATTTAGAACCTGTTTTATTTTGTTTTTGCTTCTAATTCTTGGTTTTACTCAAAGAGAAACAGACCAAAATGTGTCAATGTGAAGCAGAGGCACTTGATTGGCTAGAAATAGACCAATCAGCATGAGCCCTCCTGTCTGTGATTGGCTGTTTGGTGTCACATACGTCACACAAAACTGAAACGTATGAAGGCTAAATTAAAAATAGTGAGATTAGAAAACATTTTTGTTGCAAAAAATATTTTTTTAAAGCAAAAAATAAAAGTCTTTGAAAGCAAATGTTTACAATTTTAATTTGCAAATTAAGAACTTTTACTCTAAAAACTTGACATTTTGTCAACAATATGGTGGCACAAAAGTAACTCCATACATTTACGCTCTTTTGAAAATGAAAGCAACAGGAACCAAGTGCAGCTCACCATGTAACCACTAGGGGTGTGTTACACAAGAACACATTAAATTTATTGATTATTCTTTTTGTGGTTTGATTACATTCATGATTATATATACAAAGGAGAGCTACAATGAACTGCATACTTTTTGTTTGTTTTTCCATCACAAAATCAAGCACGAACAAAGACATTTTCTATTATTTTACAGAAAAATAAATATCCGCTCTTATCTGTAGGATTACGGAGTCAATAAGACCTTCAATGGTCACAGCGTGTTCATTTTAAAACAATAGGTCTTTAAAAAGTACAACAGAAAAACAAAAATATCACAATATGTGTACAAAAAATTATTCATGGAGCTCAGTTTACTTTTAAAGGGCCAACAATAAAATGACATTTTTACATTACATGACATTCACTGTAAGCAGCTTTAGTGGCTGACAGGTGCCAGATAGAGATATCACTGTTTGGTGTTGGAGCTGCTTCTTTTCATGATCTAATCATAGTATTTCCTCCTTACATGCATCGGTGAGTTCTGAGCACTTGTGAGTCTGTCATCAATCCCTCAGTTAACAAATGAGCTTTCAGAATTGACTAAATCCGTGTTTAGCATTTTATATAACTTGACATCTTCGTTTTGTCAGCTCTCTTTTTCTGCCTCCTCCTCATCACTCCAACCACCCTCAACTACCTCCACTTTAGCCTCGTTCCTGGCAGACTGTTACCAACATAATTAATGTTACATTTTTTAATCTAAGTACAACTTTCTTTACATCTACAAAGACACAATGCTTCTGATCCCCTCTGTACTCTCCAGAAGCGTCCTCAAAGCAAATATTGGATCTGTGGTTCTTTTGGCATGAAACCACAGTTGCTCACAAATGTTCACTTCTGACTTCAGCTTTGCTTCCACTACTCTTTCCCACACCTTGTGACGCATCGTCTTTATTCCTCTGTAGCTTCCACAACTCTGCACGTCTCCTTAGTTCTTGAAAAATGGGAACCGGATCAGTTCTCCATTTTTTAGGCATCCTGATCACCTCCAGAACATTCTGTTCTGATGCTTGAGTTCAAACATATGAACATAATTCACAATCAGGAACTCAGCTTTGGCCTGTGACGTGTTGATGATCAGTGGCTGTAAAATAATCTTCTCCTGAACTTTAAGATATTTTTTCTAATAGTTTTCCAAAAATGATGGAAATGGTGCTTTAATTTCATTCTTATTTTTGTCTTTTCTCTTTACATTTGGTCACAGAGAGACATAAAAGATGGCTGCCATTTAGGTGGAGCTCCTGCAGTAGATGGTGAACCTGAATGATCCCATAAACCCAGATATGGGGATGCTTTTGTAGAGCTCTTCAAAATAAATAAATCTGATCTCTCAAAATCATCTGTCTACCATGCATTGATGAGATATACCTTCAATGCTTCCATGTAGCAATGGAGTGGAAAATGTTGGACAGTAGCTCCTCCCACACTTGACGGGAGAGTCAGGTGTCGGATTTCTTTGTAGCCAAGTAGCACAAGTAGTGGTCGTTGTTAGCCCTTTGCCACAACCGATCCGGTATGAAGGTTCTGTTTGAGATTCGGCATATGCAATTTGGCTGGCAGTTATACATATGCCCAGTGCCGGCCTTGGGCATAGACAACCTAGGCGGCTGCCTATTGCGCCATCTGGTGGAGGGGATGCCAAATCACAATGATAATATATTTTTATTTATATTATTATTTTTTTTACAGTTTGAAACACCAATCATTCTTTGTGAAAGTAATAAATGAAAAACATAAATAAAATAGCTCAAAAATTTGATGTAATCAATAACTCCGCAGTGGAGTGCCCCTCCCTTCGTGATGCTGCCGCTGTCTAAGCTAGGTTGGGGGAGGAGAGTGGCGCTTCTTTAAAACTTTAAGGATGGAAAAACAAGCCCTCAGGGACAGCATAAAGGGAATAAAAAAAGAAGAGAAGGATTACATAAAATTGTTTGGAAATTTTCATTTTGGTCAAAAAAGACAAAATACCACTACTTTGTTCCCATGAATAACCTGAATGGTGGCGCAGTTGGTTAGTGCGTCTTCTTCATGT
>NC_050534.1:12594153-12599911 GCF_002922805.2 Oryzias melastigma | reverse complement strand
TATAAGCAAATTATAAGCATCTTACTAATGCTTATTAATATCTTATTAATACTTAACAAGCACACCTTAATATAAAGCGTTACCATATATTTTTATGGAGTGTAAAATAATTGAAGTTATTTAAGGTTTAAGTGAATTTATTCTGGAATTATATGACTGCTTTTTTATTATTCATAAATATGTTAAAAAGTTACATTTTAAAGTTTTAAAAATTGATAATATGCTATCTTTTGGACTATTTTAGCATTTGCTAAGAATTTTTCAGCTAGTTTGGATTTTTGCTGATATTTCCGCTGGCTGTTTTGGCCAATTTAGGCTTTTTTTTTTAGTTTTTTTTTTTTGGCTATTTTGAAGCTTAGCTACATGTTAGCTGTTTTGGATGATTTAGGTTTTTTAAAACGTTTTTAGGCTGTTTTGGAGGTAAATTAATACTTACACGCTAGCTGTTTTTGCTTTTTGCTAATTTAGGCCATTTTTCAGTTATTTTAGGCTATTTTTAAGTTTAGTTGTTGGTTTTAGCTACATGGTAGCATTTTTGGCTGACCCATTTTTTTTTTGTGGCTAATTTGGCATGTAGCTTATATTTTAGCGGGCTATCATCTTCAGTTATCAGCATCAGCAATTTTAGCTTTAAACATCAGTCTTTTCAGCTCCAGCGGTTTTAGTTACCAATTTCAGCATCTTAAACTATCAGCACTAGCATCTTCAGCAGAAAAATTCAGCTTACAGCACACAGACTATCACAGGTAATGCTATATAACTAGTTCATAATTATGTAAAAAAAAAAAAAGGTTTAAAATATTTTTTTTTAGTGTTTAATAAATGTTTGTCCTCTTCGAGCTGCGACCTAAGGTTTGTTTTGGATTATTCTAGTGCACTGGATTGTCCCTCCATGTGGTTCCATTTCTGATACAACTTTGAAACATATAATTAAAAAAAAGAAAAGAAAAAAAAAGCAATTTGTTAATCATTTAATCTAAGCACATTACATGTTGTTGCACAGCATTGTGCATAATTTCATTCTGGCAAATAACCAAACTCCCAAGCAAAATGTTAAAAAATGCATGCTATGATAACAGCATTCAAACGCGAGCATATGGCGAAATGTTTGATCAGATTTTATAGATAAAGCCTTGCATGGTAAAGCCTGTCAGCGTTCACTCTGACTCTGAAGTAAAGCCAACTGAGGCGAACTTCAATGAGAGCTTAACTGCAGCCTTTAATGAGCTGTGATACAAGCTGAAGTCAGTGAAGCCGTTATCTGCTTAATGATAAAGACAGGAGACAGATGCTATCACTGTAACTCTAAGCACTCAAAATGTCACTGCAACACTCGGCATGTTCGCAACATTCTTATAGCATCAGGTAAAAAGAAAACAATCTTATATTTGTCTGTTTAATTCTTCAGGAGGTAGGACCACCCACTTTTCATTTACATATTCTTCGTTTCTTATTGTAAATACTGGAACACACACGGACGTTACAGCAGCTCTGATATTAAAGGAGGTCCGGAACACTAAAGTGGGCCTAACCAATGGGATTTATCCAGTTCAGTGCAGTCATCCACCAGCCCAGCTAAATTGTTGCTTATAAAAGATGACCTCCTTTTGCTACTGTACCTCTTTTCCTTCCACTTTCTCAACCATTTATTCTGCCTATCATTATTGCCAAATAATTCGTCCACTTTTCTCCTTCCAGTTTGTTCCCTCTAGTGCTGACTTGCACCGCACCTCCTCAGTCTCCTCTCCAACATACAGCTGTCACTCCCTCCATTGACTCCAGGAGCAGACAAGTTCATTTTCTCCATTAATCTGCCTCCCCTCATCTCTCCATTTTTCCCCTATCTCTCTTCTTTTTTTTCTCATTTTTACTCCCCTCTGTCATTTTCCAACTGGCAATTATTCTCTCCGTTGCTTACATCCATTTATATAGCTGAAAAGAGAGGGTGGTCCATCAGCGTTCTGACCCAACAGACCCGTGGAGCTACTTCTGAATCCGATTCAAGCTCAAACAATGAACACGGACAAGAATAACATTTGTCATGAAGACTGTCACTGCATTCATGCTGTTGATGGCTTAAATTGCATTTCATCAATATAAGTCCCATTATTATCTCTATGATACATACAAATAAAGGAACCAAAGTGGCTTAAATCAAATATATCCACATGGAAAGCGTCTACTTCCAAAACTATAAAATCATTCCCAGAGGTCTCTTAATTAACACTATAACATTTTTAGGCAAACTAAAAAAATATGGTATTTTCTTGGACATAGTTTCTGCAGAGTGCCAGTAGTTCATTAGAAAATTGTCCCCAAGTTGGGATACTGGTGGCATAGAGTAAGTCCGCTCTCACTTCCCATCATCCATTGGTTTCAACGCTCTCCCCTTAGCTTAAAGCTCCTCACAACTTTAACCTAACATTATAGCTGCAACAAAAATGGCAAATAATATTGGAGCAATACCAGCTCAGGACACGGAAAACGAAGGAGAGGATAGCAGGCTGAATTCCGCTGTAAAGAGGAAAACTGAAATGCTAGCTTAGAGCTATATTGGTGCTTGCTAATGTTGTCATCACTTTCTGCCGATCAACAGGTGGCTACACAACCGTCACGTTCCATTTTCTATGGACCTACAACAGATGTGGGCCCTCAAGAGGTACGGTTCGGTACTATTCAATGGGTCCATGGAAACGCTCAAAATACCGTACCGGACCGCTCAGTGGAATCGAGGCTAAAGATGAATTTAATCGTCTGCAGGTGGATGCATCAGAACGTAGCAGAGCAAGAAGCTTTTTCCAACGTTATTTTTTCATCTGCTCCTGATTAACAACGATTTGAACAAATAAATGCTTTTATAAAGGAAACCAAACCCCTAAATCAATTTTTTTTGTGGCTGTTAACCTCTGACAGATTCAAATAAACTTGTTTAATTTTTGAAAATTTAGTCAAAAACCATCTGTGAGCTGCCCCCTATAGGTTGAAACGAGGTATTACATTTGAATTTTGTGATTGGTCAAGACTGCAGCTCCAGCAATGATAGCAGTCCCCCCACCCCAATGGGATTTTCCCATTTCGGCTGTGGGCGGAGTCAGCCTCCAACTTCCCTGTCTGGTTACCCTGTAAGATTAACTTTCTACACATATATGTCATATTATAAAACACCAAAAAAAAAAAACCCATCAGAGTGGGTCTTTAAACACAGAGCTACACAACCCCCTTGAGTGTGCACGTTTGCACGTCTACGTATCTCTCACACTTTGACCGTATGCATCCATTTTCTTGCCAGATAAGCATTCTACACACACATCTGGCCCCGCTGTTGCATACACGTTTTATGTGCATGTAAACAATGCAGGTACCCACCTGCTCCCCAGGAAAGACAGGATACACACACCTGCTTTCTTTCATCTTTGACCCTGATGGTTACAGAATATGCTGACTCATGCTACATTATCAGGACATACATGTTACTTAAATACAATGTATGCAGTAAGAAAAAAAGCTGACTTGTTTACTTCCGCTCAATACAGTTGGCTTATTTAAAAAAAAAAAAAAAAAAATGGTGTCAGGAAACCATGGCAACCCACAGTAAAAGAATGGAAGTTCTTTCTGCACAGTCGGTAGCTTCTGTGGTACTTCTCATTGTGACTCAGACTGTGAAGGCTTCATCATCCATTCATTTATTCATTAAATTGTAACATGCTAACTGGTGTCAAAAGAGATGTGGGAAAAAAAATCACACAGGGCTGGAATCCACACACATTTATCAACAAAGTGCTCAAGGAAGACCGCATGTGTGCAACACATGCAGACATCCTTTATTCTAAGAAGCAGATTGTAAGTATTAAATAGAACATTTTTTTATTTTTAACAAAACTCTCATGAAAACCCATTTGAACATTTAACAAGTCAAGCTTTCTTAGAAGGAAAACATCTATAGCATTTTAAAACACACAATGTAAATTATTACATTTAAATAAAAAAAATATAAAGAACTACTGAAAAAAAAAGTTTTATTCTCTATTTAAGGATTAACCCTTTAACTACCCCAAAGAAGAAGAAGAAGAAGAAAAAAAAGAAACACCAAAAAGAGTTATTTTTTTCTGATGCTTATTGCCTTGGTATGGAACCCCTAAAGGGACATAAAAATAAAAAATAAATACAAAAAAAAGTAAAAAAAAAAAAAATGTATTTTTCTAAAAATACTAGGGACTCTTTTAAAAAAATTAAGTAAAAAAAAAAGTTGTTTTTTTTTTTCCAAAAATTAAAGCTAAAAAACGTTTTTTTTGGTCAGTAACTGATGCACACCAGATAGTAACTGTTTTTTTTATTTTTTTTATTTACAAATCGAATAAAAAAAATGTTCTGGTTACTAATTGACGCAGACCAGTTACTATCTGGTGTGCATTCATTACTAACCAGATTTTTTTTTTTTTTATTATTTACATTTTTGGAAAAAAGAAAAAAAAAAACATATATTTTTTTCTTGCATACCTTGGGGAGTAAAACACACAATATTTTTAAAAACATGTTTTCTAAAAGTTTTCCACCATTCGGTTGAGCAGGCAGTTAAAGGGTTAATGTGACCTCAGGAAATGTATCAAAGTGGTTCACTGGGAACATCTTTTTGGTTTTTTATTGTCATTTATCCCTGTTGAAGAAACAAATGCCACATTTTGGTAAATCCTCAGAAGATAAAAACAAAAAAATTTTAAAAATTATGCTTATTTTTTGAGATATTCCATTTTCATCTTTAACAACCAGAGAAATGTGAGTCAAAACCCAGAAAGTTATTTTGTATTTCAGACAAAACAAAAAGTGTTCCTGTTCTTTTATGCATTTTTCTAGCAAAGGTACTGAAAAAAACAAAAAAAAACATTAATAAATGGATGCACCGAAGTGAAAAGAAATAATTGGTAAAGAAGAAAGAGGCCCAAAATTCTTGATTAAATACGTAGTTTTTTTTCAGATAGCATAAAAACTGTAAATAAAAAGGAAAACAAATGTATCAAGACACACGTGAACAATCATTATTTACTTTCTCTGATTATTTTTCTTCTAGCTGACAAAGTGTTTCTGACGCATCAACAGCTATGATGCTAAAACAAAGAAAGAATTATGGTAGTTAAAATTCTAAAGACAAAAAAAAGAACTTCAAAAAGCAGCACAACAAAAAAAAGGAAATAGGAAAAATGCAATAAGAAGGAGGAGAAGCAAAAGGAGGAAGGCTTATTTAAACACAGAGCAAGCACACATATTCACACACATAGTGCAGGCAGAGATATTAATAACTCTCTATTAATATTCATCTGCAGTGGAGTGATGTTAGGTTAGAGTAACCCAGATACCAACCGTCTATCTTCTGGAGTCTCTCTGTGTACTGCTGTGTATGTTAAATGTGCATCACACTTTAAGTAATGTACATATTTACTCTTCCTCTCATCTCTTCATTTGTCCAACTCATTTCAACATATTTTCTTTCCTTGTTATGGCCCGTAAGGAGCTGTGGAGACTTTGACTATTGAAATGTAAGCTAATTTGATCATGCTTTTTGTAGTTTATTCTCCTTTTGACTTTTTCAATGCTAATGAGCACTCAGTTGTTGTGTCTGTAACTTCTATCACTTCTTCTTGCATGAGGAGCAGGGATGCTGTCTGGTGGAGTGTACCACCTGCAGTTCAGACAAAGCACTCGTCACAAGTGGCCGAGCATAATTGCGGATTGCCGTTCCAGTGAATGAAAAGTCACAGGTTGA
>NC_050534.1:12561834-12593703 GCF_002922805.2 Oryzias melastigma | reverse complement strand
TCTTCTTGCATGAGGAGCAGGGATGCTGTCTGGTGGAGTGTACCACCTGCGGTTCAGACAAAGCACTCGTCACAAGTGGCCGAGCATAATTGCGGATTGCTGTTCCAGTGAATGACAAGTCACAGGTTGATAAGGTCAGGTGATCCAAAATGGAGCAGGATTAAGGAACATCTGAAAAAGCTGGGATGTTGCTGATCATTTTTTTTTTTTTAGCGGAAATTCCTGGTGTACTTTTAAACTACGGGTAGAACAAAAGGACAAAAATATATGAGTTTATTTGATCCTAAGTATAATAACATCTAGAAATTTAACATAAAACACAACTAAAACAAGAAATTCAAATGATCTATAAACATTTGACACAATATGTAATCTTTACAGCTGAGTTTTTTATTAAAAAATTTAAAAAAAAGCTGTTGTTTAAAGGTCAAATGTATTTCACTGTATTTATTCTACACTTATTTAAATATATTGTATTCTATTTTGCTGATTATAGTGTTGTTAAAATGCAAGTACACATGTTTACTTACTAAGAACTCAGAATGAATTTAAGTGATCACATTTGAGTTTGATTTGATATTTTTTTATTAATTTTAAAAATCGACAGACAGAAAAAAGGTTAATAAATCTGTGTTTCATACAAAGTTGTGTAGTCTAACTGATGTTAAAAAAGTAATTCTTGAATTTTTAAAAACTTTTTTAGCTGTCACTATTTCAGGATGAACTATCAAAAACTATGCAGGATACAAAAAATCCATTATTTCATCAAAAAGTTCAGCTCCGGAGTCACTTTTTATCCCTTTTTTTGGCTCTACAGGTAAAGAAAACGACGTTTTCAATTTTAAGAAGCAACTGCTAAATAAGTAGTAAAAAACTAGACAAACTCAAACTTGTTCACTTAAAGGAGAGTAAATCACAAGTTTAACTAAAAGCATTTGGGTAGATTTTTGTGTGCAATTTATCACAGAAAAGATTTGGAAGTCAGTAAAGTCCACTAGATTATAAAGCAATTTTTTTTTCTAGTTTTGAGCAAAATTACAGATTTTAACTGCTTCTTTTGACAAAAGGGAGAGTTAACTAGCTGTGATTTAATTTTGATTTGTTAGATGTATAAATTTCTGACAGACATGCAACAAAAACAGTAAAATAAAGTGTTATTTATTTATTATTCAAATGACTGCTGATTATATACTACCTACACTGAGATGATCTTACACATCTTTTATTTTGAAAGGAAGGGAACCTCTTATTCCCTTTATGTTTTATTCATGCCAAAAAAAAAAAAAAAAAAATTCAACTTATATTTATCATATTAGTCGTGTCGTCTCTTTACTAAAGGATGAAATAAGAGCTTGAGGCTCCCACTGAGTTGTGGTCAGTGGAAGTGTTGAAGGTTGCTGACCTCTGACCTAAACCATCAAGCTGTACAGCTTAGAGACAAACACACAACTTCCTCCAAACAGCTTTAATAATAATAAAAAGGATATTTTAAGAGCAGTATGGTCTAACTAACCTTCCATTTTAGAGCTTTTTAGCACCATGCAACCTTGACCTTTAAGGTCAAACCTCTTTTCAGAGTATTCACTATGTTGCTATGGAAACTGTTTTGTTGACACACATTAAAGCATTAAAATAGTAAACTTTAAACCTCAAAACGACTCATTTTTAATCTCTTCATTCTCATCTTATGACCAAAGTTTTTCTTATTTTTGTCTGTTCTTGGTTTTACTAACACTATGAAGTCTCAATATTATATTATAAGTTAAGAAAAAAAAAGATTAAACCATTGATTTTACTGTAAAAGCATTTAAAAACGTACAAATACAAAAAAAAAAAATAATAATAAATGTCGGCAGGGAGCCGATACTACAATATACCTAATAATCTTGTTCTATTGGTACATATGACATGTGTACTGGTATATTGGGCTATATATATATATATATATATATATATATATATATATATATATATATATATGATGGTACTAAAGAAATCCCTCGACTTTATAACACAGTTGTAATCCTATCATTAAGCCATCTTGGAAAAACAACAACTTCAATACACAACCACAGAGCTACAAATTGATCTTTAAGAATGAAATCATGTTGAAAATCTAATTCCAAGAGGAAATAACCCTTAAAGAAACGTAACGGGTCATACATTTCAATCTTTGAGACTGTTTTTCCATTTTGCTGGACTTCAGTACGGTGTGTATCTATTTGTGGACCCTATTTCCAAACCTGTCAAACAGCCAGTTTGTAATTTTCTTTGTGTCAGACAAAACAAGAAAAATGCACTCAACACTTTTACATCAGCACCTTCATCAACACCCCATTTCTTCTTCTTCTTCCTCTTCCTCCTCTCTGCTCTGTGGCAGCTGGACTCACCTGTCTCCCTCACACACAGAAACAGTTTGTTACTAATCTGTGCTGATTATCTCAAATTTAAGGGGGGATTCAATACCAGGTCTTTGCTCAGGTTTAAATTATCGTCAACGAGTGAAAGAAAAATTTGATTGACAGATAACCAAACGGAAGTCTTTGAGTCTCAGGAACTGCAGGAGGAAATGACTAAAGCTTAATCAGTCAAAACTAAACTTTAACTTATATACGTTTTAAATTATTGTTCGGTTAATAAAATAAAAATGTTAGAGTTTAAGACAAAGGCTTTTACATGTTTAAACACCAATGCATGGTGATTAAAAAACACAATCCATCAATGAAAAACCTGTTTTAAAAAATATATATAAAAAAATATTAAAAGAAAAGAACAAATAAGTGTGTATAAAATTCAGAATAATTATAAATATTTAAATGAAAAATCCGCTTTTTAAAAAAATACATTTAAAATAGAAAATATTAAAAGAAAAGAACAAATAAATGTGTAAAAAAATAAGAATAATTATAAATATTTAAATGAAAAACCTGATTTTTAAAAAACCAATAAAAAAATAAAATATTAAAAAAGAACAAATAAATGTGTAAAAAATTAAGAATAATTATAAATATTTAAATGAACGACTTGCTTTTTAAAAAATACATTAAAAAAAGAAAATATTAAAAGAAAATAACAAATAAATTTGTAAAAAATTAAGAATAATTATAAATACTTAAATAAAAACTCTGCAGTTAAGACCTACAACAAATTTAAGTTTAAACTTTTGGGTAAAATATATATTTTATTTATCACAGTAAATGTCTTTTTACTAGGGGTGTATATTTTTCTTTCTTACATTATTCGATCTCAATACATGGTCTATGAATCGATACATAAAATATTCAACTAACTTTATGTCTAATTCTTTTATCTAAATGGATAAAATTCAAAGATAAAAACCTGGAATTTTGGGAATTTTAGACTGTTTCGTTCTTAGAGGTTAAAAAATGTGTCTTTTTAATTTATTCAGGTATTGTTTGCAATACTATGAAAAAAAAGTCTTATTTTACTAAATATTTCCCAAATCCCTCCATGTGGTTGACCTTCAGCCAAGAGTAATTGAGTCATCTTGGTCTTGAGTCACATGTACACAAAACGTGGACAAAAAATGATTATTTACGTCCTTTTGGATTTTTATCTTTTTACCAACATTATCTTGTTCGTATTTATTTTCAACCGATACTCCTGTAACTCTAAACCTACGTAAAGTCAATGTAAATGCAGCTAAACTCTAGATTCTGCTTCCAAAACTCTGACATTCACCCGACGCTGTGCAAGTTTGACTGTTTTCAGGCTCTACAAACAAAAATTAAACCATTTGAACTTTAAACAATCAGATTTGATAGTGGCGTATGGATGACGTCCTATTTAAAAGTACTGACTGTTAATTAATTGAAAATTGCAAAATGATAATGAGTGTTACGTGGTTTCTCAAAGGGAGAAGCTCCAACAATTGTCCTCCCAGTTTGGCCACTAGGTGGCGATCGCGCCACAGAATTACACCTTATTTCAGAAGAAGAAAGTATGAACAAAAAAACTATGCTTTAGACCACAAATGGTTACTTTAAACATATATTTTGTTAAAAGAGTTTGAAAAATGTGTGCCTGTGAGTTTATAAAGATGTTCATTTAATCAGTAATGTTTGTTTAGGTCGACCGAGAGTTAGCATTAGCCCTCTTATGGGAAATTCCATTGTATGTTAGCATAAAGCTAGCGCACTTTAGCATTATGCTTTAGATCGATCTCTACTTTTATAGTTTTATTGATTTATTAAGCTTAGCTAGATTCAGATTGAATAATCGATTTCATAAAACCAGCCCTAATGTGAACGCTAATGCACATTCAAGAATGCGGGTCACATGACCACCATGACTGCAGCTTAAGTGCTTACTTGATTTTTTTGGTATATGTATTAGTATTTTTACAACCCTACTTTAAAAAAAAAAAAGAAAATTGTTAGTTACAATGTTTTGTAATCTAAAAAAATTGACTAAATACTTTTACTGACTTCAGCCAAACGTCAGCATAAATCAAAACTTCACCAACTAGAACAGAACTGTTACGAAGTCAGAGCAAAAAAAAACGTATTTTTTTACCAAACTCCAATTTTAGTTTGTCCTACTGATACCTGCTCTGCTCTCCTCACCTCTCCATCTGTTAAAACAGCAACAACAGCTGCAGAACATTATGATTTTTTTTTTGTCTGCAAAAAATGACAAATTTTATTTTTTAAATGTCTAAAACAATATTCCCCTCATCTGATCAGCGACATAAAGTTAATTTTACACCGTTTCAGTTTTCGCCCTTTAGCTGAGTCAAAATCAGAGACATCATTTTGATGTTAACATCCAGAAAAGAAAAATTAATAAAAGTCCTTGTATTTAATTTTCTGCACCAGTTTGAAGTTAGTTTGGTTTGTGTCCTTACGCCATACTGGAGATGTTGGACCACATGATTGTTAGCTCAAGGCGTTTTTTTTATTTATTTTTTTGCAGCATCATACAAATACGACATTTTTGATTAAGAAATTAATTTGTGTAACCACAGAAATCTGTCCCGAAATGAACTACTCCTCCTGAGCTTTTCCTGATTTAACTCCCTTAAAGCAAATGTTAAAAACACTTAGAAACGGAAAAATGTTTAAGCAAAATTGAATTAAAGGGAAGAATCCTAAATGTTAGAATATCCCGAAAGAAGTTTTGATGCTTTCATTTGATTTAAAAAATGAATGTGAAAAAATATTTAAAGAGCACTGACTAAAAAAAAAAGGTTTTGCAAACAATACAAACAACTTTTAAGCAGTTATCTTTACAGGCAAAACTAGTCGTAAAAGCCAACATTTAATCACAATCAACAATAAAATCTTTTAAAGCAGTGGGGCGTCGGTGTGATACACTTTTACTGTTGGATCAATAGTTGTCCTTGCAATAGAAACAGAAACAATATATCCTGCATATGATCTCAGCGGAACGGATATATGGACCTGCAGAGGAGGTGTGGTCGGAGGTCCAGCACAACACACCAGGGAGTCGTCAAGAGAAGTGCATGTGTGCAGACGATAAAAAAAGGAGCATGCACGCTCATTTCAGGGTGCACCAGTGCAATAAAACCCTAATGAATGTGCTCTCATGGTTTAGCTTCACAGTTTGGCAAAAGAAGGAGAGTTAGGATTAGTACCTGCACTAGAGACGTGCGGACAGATGCACTAAATTGATAATTCAAGGTTTCCACCAATCAAACGCCCCAAAAAATATATATAAATCTCAAATTTCTCTTCTAACTTGAAACATTTCAAGGCTTTAATCCACCACTTGGACAGTCTGCCAGGATAACTGTCATTCAGTGTCATCCGGAGAACTGTGCACTGACAACCCAAGATACACATCAAAGACAGAAACCAGAGTGTGGTCAAACTTTAGGCTCCAGTCAGCTCAATTTAGGACCACCACCTTTATTTTTTATTGACTTTGAGTACTGAGTCATCAATTTTACACAATTTTCTTCAAATAGCCAGCGAAAGGGACAATAAGAGCAGAAAAAACATCTCAAAAGTACCTTATCTTTTAAAATATCTATATGTGAAATTGTGTTTTTAACATGTTCTTGTGGCTATTTTTCCTGATGATGGATGACATCTATAAGAAAATTAAGATTAAAATAGAAATTCTGAACTCAAATTTGTAGAAATGGATTAAAAATAATACCATTTGAAAAAAAGTGTATTTGTGACAAAATAAAAAACACTTATCAGGCCAAAACTGAAATGTTGAATCAATTAACAAAAGCTGTGAAATGTGTTTTTTATTCATCAAATTAAACTTTTGGGGTGATGGATTACTCAACTCAAAAGTTTAATGAATGATTTTATTGATTTTTTTATTTGAATTTTGAAAATATGAATTAAAAATGTAACAAATTAGAGAGATTTTGTTAATTTTGTTCAATTAATCCAATGTCTTACTTTTTTACAGTGGAAAGGAAGAGGGGCGGCTTCCTCCACCCCAACACTCAACTCGAGGCACATTTTAACAAACTCATGCTGCTCTGCAGAAACTATGTTCAAGAAAACAACATATTTTTTTTTTAATTTGTGGCTAAATTTGGCATAATTATAATTAAAGGACCACTGGGAATGCTTTTAAAATAGATCAAAGGATGATCTAAGTGTGTCTTTAACCTAAATAAAATACGCCTTTTTTTCTTATCATAATCTTAGTAAACTATAAGTAAGAATTTTATATATTTTTAAAATATGAATATAAAATATGAATTTTAGCAAGAAATTATAACGTAATATTTTGAACAAGCTGAGACCAAACAAGGACAGTCATGAGTTTTTAACCAATATTCTAAAATTTTCATAAGCAGACTACAGTGCATGCAAAGTTCAGGCCTTCCTCCATACTGTGGGAGCCTCTGCTATATATAAAAAAACAACGTTTTCTGTCATGACCCCTAAAATAAACAATTTCCATGCTCTACATGACTTAAATACAGCACTGTCTCAACCTATAATGAGCTGTAAAAAAAATAAAAAGCATTTTTTGTGGAAAATAACCAGTAAAAATTGCAGACTTACTTTTAACAATCAATCATTTTTGATGGGCTCTGTTTTAGAGTCGTTTTTCACCTGCTACTGGGAAAGAAAAATACTCTTGTCAAAGTGAGCGTGACTTCAGGACATTTTGTTCCCCTTCTGTCTATAATACTCTAACTTGACTCGTGTCTCCAATGCCCCCCTCCCAAAAAGCTTTCTGTGCTCTGAACACTCAGCTGATCACTCAAAGGAATGTTAGAGAGGGGCAGAAGCTCACATTTGCTTCGAAAGTGGCCATTAGTCTGGACCTAAATGAGTTACTGGATTATGGCACTGCATGCAGAAAGATGGAGAAGAAACCGAGTGTCTTTGTCACTACCGTGTGTGGACAAATATATTAAAAAAAATGTCATAAACTGGGATCAGACAATGGAAAGACTGAAAATCAACTAAAAAAAAACTAAAAAAATAAATGAAGAAAAAATCACAAATTCAACCAAACCATTTTCCAAATGAAAATTATGACATCTAATTAAATAAAAATAAAAATAATTAAAATTATGTAACATCAACAAAGTCAACAAAAGACCCAATTTCTAATAGTTTAAGAGCATTAAAGATCAGAATTGTCAGTATGATAGAATGTAATGATATTTTATTGTGTTAAAACTTCCACACTTTTAGGAGTAAACACAACAGTGAAGATAAATGAAGATAAAACTTCAAAGAAAGATTCCGACTGTAGAGTTGCGTTTGGTCCTTATTCAGACTGCTGTCAACTGGACATTTCTGTTTCAAACCAAAATAAAACCATCTGACCAAAGATCTCTTCAGTCATTGGTCAGGAATCATGAGGGCGGGGCTAAGCAAAGAGAGAAAGAATAATGGAAGTCCTATGATTTGCAGTCCTTGTTGGTATAGTTCACTTATTCAAACATCTGTATCAACGTCAGATACAACACTTTTAACTTTTTTACTTTAGTACGATGAAAAGATTACAGCCATGAAGGTGATTAGTGTTTATGACATATAGATTGTCAAGAAACTGTGTGAAAAGCAATATGTGTCACATGAAAAGTTGTTTTAATGAGCTTCATCAACCAAATTTCAGTGAGTTGCTGTGTGTAACTATTATTTTATATTTGTCCGCGGCTCACGGCTGCTAACTTCTTCTCTGTTTGCATCATTTAATGCCCGGCTACGACGGCCATTTTGGTCCAAATGAGTTTCCTCAATCTGATTAGGAAACAAAATGAAGCTCAGTCCAATTAAAAACAAACCGAGACCACCTCAAAAGGGTATATTCAGACTGAAAATGTGTTTCAGATTATCTGGGAAAATGAACATGTCCACTCTGAATGCACCCTAAAAATTGTTTTTAACATTAATGTTACATACATTTTATGCTAAATTTAAGCTACAACTTTTCTGACCATTTATAAAAAGATAATATTAGAAAGCTAAAATGTGTGGTTGTTTAAAAACCAAAAAAAAGTAGAATTCATAATTTTCTGGTAAGATAACATATTCACCGCTTGGCAAGTGGTTCTCAGCAGCTTGCTCCTCCACTCAGCTAGCTGTAATTAGCCGCTATCTTCGCTGCTAAGCTAGCTCAGTCACTAGCCCCAGCCGTCGCTACAACCAGAGGAGCGATAACTAACTGCTAAAGGCAGATATAAAGTATGAACATCCATCTTTACAAAAGTTCAGATGTTGTTTGTGTTTGTGCAACACTATGTCAAGGCTGGGTCTAGGATAAGGTCATGAAATGGGCGGCACCAACAAGGAGCGAAAGGCGGAACCTCAGAGATTTAAGCGTTTTACTCCCAGGTAGGGAAAAAACTCACAAAAATAACTTATATTTCATAAATTATTTGCCCTTTATTGAGCCAAAGGTAATATATGATTATATATATATATATATATATGAATAAAGTTTACTCTTAAAGACTTAAGAAAAGTATGTTAGAGGCCTTAAAAAAATAATTTTGTTCATTTTATTCCAAAGTTTCTGCCTTCCTTTATATTTAACATAAATCTGATCAAAACAGCCAATAAATGACAAAAATCACTAGCTCAGCAACAAAAAAAATAAAAAATATATATATTTGCCTGAAAATAAAAGAAACATAATTTTTTCCCCTTTTTTTAATTAATAAACCGTATTAAAAGGCTTAGGGGATGCTGTCTTTTGCAGCTCAGCCCCTCCTTGCTCTTTATACCCCCAACCCACTGGGACGATTCGGGCCAAGGCAACAAAAAAATATATTAAACAGCCTTTGATGAAATTTGGCAGCACAGTGAAAAAAAAAAGGCACAGAGTGTGCCATGTGTGAGTTTACGGATAAAAATACATCAGATAGCTAAAGTAGAACAAAAAAAAGACACTCTCTGTTACGAAAGAAGAACAAAACCTATCATTTCACGCACACACACCACCCACATTTCTGCTTAAAAGGAAATGATACCGCTGAATGCACCATCATCCGAACTGGATTAGGAATGAGGAGAAGGGTGGTAGGAAAGGGAAGGGGAGAAGGACATATGTTGAGTGGGTGGACAAACAGGGAATGCGAGGAAGGGGGTATTCCTGGCAAAAATCACACACACAAACACACACACAGGTCCTGCAGCCATCTGTAGAACTACCTTGCCAGAAGACCTCTAATAATACAAAAAAATTCAATCTTTGTCTCAATTTTTTTATGATTCCAGCTCCTTTTATGTAAATAATTGTAAAATAAATCCACATTTATCTCCACTGTGTGTGCGTGTTTGTCCTTTGTGCGTAGGGACCTATCAGGGCTACCACAAGGTAATGAGCTCCATTTAAATCCAGCCCCTCTGATCCTTCTTCTCGCCCAGATTCTCTGCCCAGGGGCCATTCCCTGCTCTGCCCTGGAAACTTTGGAGCAGCAGCAGCAGCCATTTTGGCTCATTAGAAACAAGCTGCTGAGCTAACACACACGTCTCGCAGAATCAGTATCAGACTAATGGATGACTGGTGTACTGGTGTTCATATAAAAGTGTGTTTGCATGTGAGATCAGGCGTAGGACTAAATATTTGTGTGTGTGTTAGAGGGTTCTGCATGTGTTTGAGTGCACTCGTGTGTGTCTGTGAGGCATCACTAGCTTATGGATGAGTCATCCTCAAGTGCTCCAGTAACATAATCTCTCTTTCATTGCGTATCAACTTTCTCTTTTCCTGCTTTCTTTCACTCCACCTCTTCTCGCAGCCTTTTCTTTCCACGCCATAACAGTAAAACCCAATAGGCCACTCCCACTGTGTCCAAAGTTGGTTTCTTCTGTGTTTTTTAAATAGGTGGTCACTTCTACTATTTTTCAAAATGTATATTTTTATCCTTCCAATCAACACAACAGGACAAATCTCTATCAGAGAAGCAGCTGTCTGTTCAACAGCTGGCCCAGTTCTGTCACAAGGTTAAGTATCAGCCGGCGAGCTCCTAAAAATAAAACCACTAAACGAGATACTACAACTTAATTTAATATTTTATTATAATTCTAATTTTTTATGACTGAACTTGTTATAATGGCAGCATTATCTTTTATTGCTAGTGTAATGCTTTAGAAGTACTAAATGTCTTAACTGCTAAGACAATTTACTTACTGGTGTTCTGATACATCTCAAGAGAGAGGCAGACAGTTTAAGGGTCCAAATTTAGAAGACGCACTAAGAAGTTGTGGCTGTAATGGACAAATAATCTATGAGATCAATTGGAATGGAACTGCTGGTTGATTGAGTAATAAAGATGTAGGTTAAAAGGCATTGTGGGTAAGAAGTTAAAGAAAAAAGAAACACAACAAAGAGATAGAAGTTGCTCAGGTCTTGGGACATTGTCCACTTATGCAGGAAATGGAAAAATCAACACATTCTCAATCCCAACTCGTCATATATGGAGATATGGTTCGGACCCCCTCACTTTTTTGGCGAACCAGTACCCAAAAGCCTTGTTTCCAATGAGCAGTCCAGACTGGATGGGTCCACTCCTGGCCGGTTTAGAATGGTCTGGGCAATTGACCATCAAGGCCCATGCGTAGTGTAGACCGATGTCGTAGCTGTGCGTCCTAAAAGTGTGACTACAGTGGCTATTAGTATTCGCAGGTTTGGTGTGTCTCCAGTCCCTAACTCCCATGAATAACTAGGGAATACTGTATGCAAAGAATTAAATAGTCTTTGTAGGTAAAAAGGAATACAGCCGAAAAGAGAACAAAACTTTCAGCTTAGATCTTGAGTAGGGAAAAGCACTGGTCTGACGCTTGCTGTTGTCGTGACACCTTTCAGTCAATCAATGGATTTAATTTTGTGATGACAGCAGCTCCAGTAGCTTTTCTGTGGATCTACAACCAACTTGGGACCAAAAATGGCATGAATCGGTCCGGCCTAATGGGTCCATTCAATAATGTAAAAGCTCCAAATATCGTATGGGTCCGGTCTGGTCCAGTAGAGTCTGGACCGCTCCGTGAAAAGGAGGCATAGCCCTAATCTGGTAGTGAATCTAACCCGGTACTGGTGGGGTTTGGGGTCTTGTGATTTAATGGGAACAGCCAGCATTATAAAAAATGAGGAGTTGAGGACACCCAAGACGTCAAAAAGTGGGGGCTACGTCCATACATGACGAGTGGGGATTGAGAATGTGTGGGAAAAAAAAGGGTAATGAAGCTCCATATTCACTAAATTTAACTTGTAAACCCAATCAAGAGACCAAAACAAACGTGTCAAGGTAAGGCTGAAGTCTTATGACCTATGCAACAAATAGGTTTAGTTGTTCAGACATTGGATACTGTATGGGATACACCGTAGACTAATCACCAGCTTGTCACAGGCCACACAACCAAACCCAACTACAGTCACACCTAGGGACAGTTTAGATTATTATTAGATTATTAATACTTGGAGAGATTAAAGTAAGTGACTTAATGTAATTAAATACTAAAGTAAATACCTGGAAGAGCCAAATCAGTTTCCACTCTTTTTTTGTCTCATCACAAAAGTGCTGACAAGAGGACAGTGATTTATGGGATATGCAAAAGAACATTTTATTGTACTCTTAGGCAAAAGAAGACAACACGGTGCGTCACTATGAGCTAGGTGTGTGACTACATGTTTAGGGTATGTTATCTTTAAAATGACCAGTAAGTGATCTCTCATTTATGGCTCCCGTGGAAAGCTTGACTGTAAAATACAAAGAACAATTGTACCTCATGGCTGCCAGTACTTCTGAGTCATAAACCTGTTAGATAACGAGCCATGAACAGACTTCCCTCTCTACCACATTCCTTCTTTCATAACCATCAAGCCCCATTATAAACATTTACACTTTATTGCCATCAGCTCCACGATCTCACACAGGAATTTTGTGTGTAGACTAAGGTGTGTGTGTGTGCTAAGCTTAAATCCATCTTGTTTTTTTGTGTTTTGTCTTGCTTTGGACTGTAAGTTTATCCCATTGAAGCTGATTAAACAAACATAGACTGAAATGTTTCCAAGCCTTATTGCCACAGGAATTCCAGCTTCCCAGTCTATAATAAGGAAAACTAAGAATGCACATGACATTTTAATGCTGGACGTTTTCCCAGACTCAGACAATGAAGGGGGGGTAAGTGAATCAACCAAAAACCAAACAAAGAAAGGTGGGGAGGGTAAATCGAACTTAAAGAAAATGTCTGATGAAAATGATGGAAATGGTTTGCAAAAAAGTGAAAGGAACCAGAGGATACATTCAATTATTGCAATCTTTATAATCATTCAAGATTATTTGTTTTTTTGTGTTTACACATAGTGAGTTTGGCAGTAGTCAGACTTCTGTAACATTTAACGGTTATCTGCAAGACTTTCAGAAGTGTGCCTTAACACTACTATCGTCTTTTGATCTATTTTCAAAGTGTTTCAGAGGTCTTTTAATTATGATTATGACATTTTTAGCCAAAACTATTTATATAAAGCTGGACATATTTCTGCAGAGCAGCAGCTCATCAGAATTTCATCTCTTAGTTGTTGGTGGAACTGTAAGCCTGCTCTCATTTCCCATGATCACCATTACAGGTGCAACAAAAATGGCGACCAACATCGATCCAGCCGTATAGTCTGGAGTCAAATGCATACTCAAATGAAAACACACATGAATGAATAAATGAAATTCTTTATTTCAAGCAATCAGGAATAATACATAATAAAAAAAAAATAAAAACACATCACATTGAATTACATCTAGATCGCTTGAAATGGAGAGGGAGGAAGCGAACTTATATAATCCCACCCCGACTCGACTATACCATTTTCTTTTTACATGAATTATCAATATCCGGTTTAGGACTTAATATCAAATATTTATACTCTACAATATGAGATTCAAGTTATGTGGATTTAATTCAATTGGATGCATCAGAATGGAGTGGAGCAGGAAGTGTGTTGCCCACCGACTGTAGTACCTACACTTTAAAAAATAAACTGGATCAATTAACAAAAGTCCTATAATTTCAATAGCTCAAACTGCAAAGCATACGCAGCTAGTCAAAAAGCATGAAAATAAAAGGAAAAATTTAGAACATTTTTCATTCTGGACGAATAAAATGGAAAAACTTACATTTGGATACATCTATCAAATATATGACTTGCCAAGAAATCAGTACAAACCAGTAATTCCCATTGTGGCCCCAAACCTAAACCTCAGCATTCTTTTCTTTCATCAGCTCTGATTTTAAAAAAATAAATAAAACAAAAAATTCCAACTTTTTGACAACCTGTACAAGACTGCAAACAGCTACGGAATGATAAAAGAGACCAGGATGAACACAAAACAAAGAAGAACTGCACAAAAGACAAAAATACACAGATTAGAGGAGCGATGAGAGACAGAAAGACTAAAAGAGAGACTAAGTTTAGCTCTCCCCTAAGGACTGATCTCAGGTTCCTCTTCTCCTCCCTGTCTTCCTGGCCTCCTCCCTATTACAATCCATCACAAAATAATTAACTTGCTATAAGTGAAATTAATTCCACTAATTGGTTTTAAAGGTATTTTTGGAAAGGAAAAAGGGTGAAGAAATGTGGGATGTGGCGGGGTAGGATGGCACCTGTTCACCCATGTTACGCAGGAAAGATTTGACCTTGTAAACTTAATGAACTTTGTTATTAGAAATATATATATTAGCAAAAATTAAAAGAAGGATGAAAACTGTGATATGATATACCAGTACCCATGCACCATTGCGCTTCTTTTTTTATCTATTTTGAGCAATTCTGGGTCGGAATAAATCATTGACTGTACGATACATTAAACTGTCACACTATATCTTAAAAGCTTTGTCAGTTTTATTTTAAACAAAGAAAAGAAAATGACAGAAAAGGGGCTTTTAAGTAGCTTCAATGCAAAGGTGAAACACAGACTCACAGAAATAGAATCACAAGTGTCTCTTGCTTTTACTTTCATATTTGACGTGTTTTTGATTAATCAGGGACATGGACCGGAGATAAAAAAGCATGAGTGGATTATCCTGAATATTCAAGTAGGCTGCTGAAAATAAAAAAATAAAAAATACTGAGTAAAAAAAGATTGAGAAAGTACTATTTTATCTGAAAAAATACACGTGGACATGTTACTATTGTGCCTTTACTCCGCGTATGACAGAGTCAATTGGAGAGCTTGAAAAATGATTGGAGGAGTATATCTGGCAGTTTAAATGTGCCTAATTGTGACTATTTTTTGTGCCAAACTTAATATTTGTGCAAACACTTCAGTTCAATTAAAAGTAAATTGGCAGCCTAATCAATGGGGGGAACGGGATCTAGAGTAACTCCATCCACCCTTTTGACGCAGCTCTACCTCCCAGATGTACAAGCCCGTATGCATCTGCTCCTCTCACGCTATGCTGCATTCAATAACCCGATAAACTCTTTGTGACTAAAGTGGTGTCAAATCATAAACGACAATAGACGTCAGGGGTGCAAATAATGTATGGAATCAATAGAGTTGTGTGGTGCAAAGAAACAAGTCTTTGTAAAGAAAAACTGTTTTCTGACAATTCATGTTTACTGACTCTAATTCTTCAAACTAATAAAAGGGGGGGCTTTCCACTGAGCTTTCTGCCCCAACATCCCTCTCTCTTCTTCCCTCTTGTTTTCTGTCCGGTCCAACAAAAAATAATATTTTTTCTTAAAAGAGATTTTTTTTAAAAGAGATTTATGCCAATCGGACTATTTTTCTCTAAAGTTGACCAGCTCTGATTGGATGATGTGCAAAAGTCTCCAGGTCGTCCATATCAAGTGCTACTGGCGCCAACTTCCTGGTGGCATGTGGGTATATAAAAAGCAGGCCGCATCAACATTTATGATCACAACAACGATTAAAAAAAAAAAAAAAAAAAAAAATCTCTGGCATGAAATCTTAAAGATGCTGCCAAAGCGTGCATCCTGTGGTGGCAGTTGTGTCTGTGACTGTAGCAATATACTAACTAAGTCTAGTGTAATATAATAAAGCAATAAATAATAAATAATTCTTAAATGTTGCACAACAATATGTTTGACACTTTAAACGCAGATTTAATAGTATGCAGTTGAGATGAAACAATTCACTTTCCCCACAATTCGGTCCACTTCTCTAACATACGGTTCGGTTTCAAACCAAAACTTGTGGCATCTCTTCTCTGTTTGGATGGTATGGCATTTGGAAAACCTAAGAGCTCAAAGGTTTTGGTTAAATTGGAAGTGAACCCAAATTCGTGACTGCATCAGGGGTGTCCATATTCAGGCCTGAAGGGCCGGCCTCCAGCTGGTTTTCCTTAAACTCTGCCTTATCTACTGCTGAGTTCTTGGATCAGGTGTGTTTGGCCAATAAGGAGCCTCAATGACAGATTGATTGGAAAACATGTAGGACACCAGCCCTCCAGGCCTGTAATTGGACACCTTTGATTGTAAATGGACCAGCCATTGGACCAAAGACCAGAAATGTTGAAATACCTACTTTACCTTGTTTTACATCTATCTTTACCAAGATATTTTTCTCTTTGCCGTTCTGATTCATTGCAGCCACTTTCATTACACACAGACTAATTAGACGACGAGGATAAAAGTCAAAAGACGAACAACAGAAGTAGTTAGGTTGAGAACAACAAGGTGAGAAAAAGGTCAAAGAAGGGGAGGAGAACAAGAAAAAAGGAAAGGAAACGAAAGGGGGTCCTTGGGGTAAATTATTCATCTTACACCATGACACCTTAGGGCAATCTACCTCTCTGAGTCACTGTGTTAAAGAGGAGAGTAGATTCTGTGAGTCAGAGCTGCCCGAGAGGATATTAACACCCATATGTGTGTGTCTGTGTGTGTCCTGAAGCCTATTGTCCCCTAAACCGATCATGTGCCGCCTGCATAAGGAGACAATCTAAAGCAGAACCAGTGGCTGTCACTCTCACGAGCGCATTCGCAGTGTCAGTAATAAGACAGGTCAGCGCTGCACACAGCGTAAGTCTTACTCACGCTGAGCGACAGCCGTAAGCAGAGCAAGAATTAACCAGCAGGGGGAAAAGAAGCCCAAACAGACACACAAACTGTGCTCAGGTTCTCAAATATTACACACGCCATCTTTCTATTAGCCCTTATTAAATTAATAACTGCCATCATCCCATTTAACTGTAATACCATATAATCTGCCGTCTACAGTCAGCTGTTGACGGGATTGCTAGCATTCACCAGCAACAGGGTCCACTGCAGGACAGAGTTTGGAAATGTATGCCAAAATCATCCCAAGGGAAAAAAAATGTTTCAGAGAAATGATTTCTTGTGTTCATATCGACGTCAGAACTATTGTAGTTAAGATGTTTGACAGTCGTTTCAACCTATTTCCTGCAATAGTAGTATTTCAACATATTTGCTATGCAGAAAGACATCCGAAATAAATACTGGCAGAACTTTTTCATAAAAAATTCAAGGTTTGGATTTATGGTTGCTACAAATTTGTATGTATCGCTCATTCATTCGGGGTCGACCCAGCCACTACTGGGTGAGGATGGGGCCCACCATGAACAGGTCCAACACATTCTCACTCCCAACTCGTCACCTATCGACGTTTGGTTGAGGACCCCCCCTCGTCACTTTTTGGGGTTTTGGGTGTCCCCAACTCGTTGTTTTTTTCACCTGCTGGTTGTTTCCATTAAATCACGGGGCCCCAAACTCCGGGGTGTAAACCCGAACTTGTCCCAACATGGACCCCAACCCAGTGCCAGTACCCTAACCTGGTACCAGTTCGCGCCTGGTGCCGCATCCAGTATCGCATCTTAGGGTCCAGTACCGTATCTGGCACCGCGTCCGGTTAGTGTCCGGGCCTGGTTTGTGCCTGGTACCGCGTCTGGTACTGGTTTGGGTCCGGTAATGCGTCTGTAACTGGTTGGAGTCCGAGTATACCGGTTGGGGTCCAGTTCCGCATTTGGTACCACATCTGGTACTGCATCCAGTGCTGGGTTAGGGTACTGGTACTGGGTTTGAGTAACAGGAATTGCAGATCCTTGATTTCTCAAACGACCACCAAATCAAGAAAAGACGAGTTGGGGACACCCAAAACATCAAATAGTGACGTGGAGGGGTCCTTACCCAAACGTCAGTATGTGACGACTTGGGCATAAGAATGTGTTGACAGGTCTGTAAAGCCTTGTCCGGCCCAGTACGGCATTTTGAGCATTTCCATTGTAAAATGGACCCATTAAACACTACCGAACCGTACCTCTAGAGGGCCCCCATCCATTGCAGGTCCATAGAAAAATGGAATAGATGGAATAAATGGTTACATTGTAGACCACTGAGTGATTTGTGTTCATGTCTTTTTGATCATTATTTTATTTATTTGTTATTTTATTCTCTTTTATTTACTGTTTGTGATAAGTTTTGTTTCATTGTATACGCATTTCTTTGTACACTTTCAATCTAATCTCATCTTATTCTTATGAGATCATCTTATCTTATGTGTTTATCCTGACATTGAACAGCACTTTGAGTGTGTATGGGCAATCTAAGTGCTTTATTAATAAAGTTTATCATTATTATTTAATATCAGGGATATCAGACCATTGCTGTCTGTCCTAAACTTATATTTTAGCACTTAGCTTTTAGAAGTTTCCGTTTCTTTGAATCCTTTCATCCTTAAAGCCCTGTAGAACTCTTCAACAATAGGAGCAGACGCACAAACTTTCAAGGCTTTATGGTTTAATTATACCTTTCCAGTCTCACTTTGAACAAGAGTTTCTTTAATTTTTTTGACATTTCATATTAAAGAAAAACATTTTGCACTTTGCTAGAGAGGTGAAACATGAAGAGAACATAAAGGAGTTAAAGGACCACTGATGAAAAATGTGTTTTGGGGTTTTTTTAATGTCCCATAAAGAAGCTTAAAATACAATTTCTAAACATTTCTTTATTAAAATTGGTAAAAATCAGGAGTGGAAACATTGGAAAAAGCTCCCTGACCCAATCCATCCTGATCTCCAGGATATTTTTTAACTAAAATCTAGTCAAATTGTGTCATATTGAAGCATTTATTGACAAAATAATATAATTTACAGTCTCAATCAGCAGGATATGCGAGTAAGAAATAAGTTGATGGAACTAAAAGTTTCCAAAAAGTTCACTCTTTTTGATTTAAATGAAACTTCAAATAAAAAGAGCAATTATCAGCACTTAAAAACTAATGTGCAAAGTGAAGCTGTCAGCTTGCAGAGGAGAGAACTGTAATTTGTCTGCATTTAAACTTATCTTAATATCATGTCAGGACCAAAGTCGACGTGCTACATAACATGTCCAATACTATGCTTGCTTGTAATCAAAACTCCACTTGGAGGAGTGCATAATTACACAACTTTCCCAAACAAGCCTGCGTACACACACAGACACAGGAGACAAAGCTTCACAGCAACATCCAGTTAGGATCCTGAAAGAATATGAGAAGCTTTTTGATGTCTCTGTTTGTCTTTTTTATAGCGCTCCACTTTCCCTGGCACTGAGCTTGACTTCCTACTGAAATTAACCAGCCAGACCAAAAATAATACACCGCTAGAGAGAGGCAAAAATGGTGATGGGATGGAGGAGAAAGGAGGAAGGGGTGAGGGAAAACAGGGTGAGATGAAGGGAGGGAAGAAAAATGAGGACTGGCAGAAAAAAAAAAAAAGCAGAAATCATAGGATGTGCTCATCCTCTGTCCTAAGAGGGAATTTATGAGCATTCCTGCTTTCAGTTACTCACCTTTGGTTCTGTTTGCTGAAACAGAACTTCCATGACATCCTGAGTCAAATATCTTTTCCAAATTAGGTATTCGTGCTTTTAAAGATACTCCCTAACAGAGTGTGAAGCAGTCGATGCAAGTTGGGTTAGCGTGACCACATGTAAGGAAGTAAAAGTTGACCCATTGGACCTTCAGGGCTGAGTTAGAGAATCCAAAAAAAAGAGCAACCAAAAATGAAATTACTGTTAGCCACAAGTAAATAAAAGAGAAAAAGAAATCAAGCTAATAATGTCTGTTTGATTAATTCAGAAATATCTATTTTTTAAAAACAGTGACTCCTCTTGATGGCACATTTCGGAGGTATTAAGGGCAGAGCACATCAAGTCAAATGCCCAAGGGGGAAACCTGGATCAAACTTCAGTCATTGCATGTCTTATGGGGCCTGGTAAGGCCTCAGGGCCCCTCCAGGAACAACTGGAGCACAGGGCAGGGGGAGAAGGATGTAAAGACTTTGCACAACTCACTATCCAGATACTGTAAATAGAAAGAACAGGGAGACATCCATCTGACGGTTCATTCTAAAAATAACTAGTCTTAGTCTTTCCTTCAAGAGATTTTGCATTTTACTTACTGTTTTAGAGAAAAAACATGAATATAGAGAAGAACATTTCCTTTAAAACTATTTTAAAATTGCCGCCAGTGTTTTTTTTTTAAATTATGTTTATGATGTTTTTAGCCACAATGCTAATAATAATAATAATAATAATAATAAAAATAAACTTTAGGACATTCTGCAGAGCGGCAGAGATTCATAGGAATTTTATTTCTGAGTTGTGAGCAGAAATGTTGGTACAGAGTTAGCCCACCCCCATTTCCCATCATGCATCTGTTTTTATGCTCTCCCGCTAACTCTAAACAGAGCTTATTCTAACTGTTTTTCCAACTGTACTTTTTTCTGCTTTTGATTCACAACAATTTGAGTAAAGAAATACTCAGTAATGTAGGTTTTTGTTTAATTTCCTTTAAATATTTCCTCCATCATGAGAAAAATGCCCCCAAAACATGTAAAACACATAAGAAAAACAACATTTTCTTTGGAATAGGTCAATAACAAAAATCAAAAAAGTTTTTTTTTACTTGAACAAACCTAAATAGTTTCAAAAATTCTATTCATTGTTGCAAGAAAAGGTGAAAAATGCACAAAAACAGCAAACAAACCCAACCCACACAGGTGAGCCTGAATGTCACCTTGAAGTATAAACAGGCCAGCTGTGGTGATTTACAATGCACGTCTGGATCTGCCTGCATGACCACTTTCTATTAGCTCACTGCAAATTGCATCCACACATTAGCCTGATTATGTATTCTGATCACTCGCCTCTCTGTACCCCAACATGCCAACAACCGAAGACGCAAAAACGTGCACACATTCTTCAGCGCCTCACACACACACACATTCGCTGATATTGTTAAGTGAGAATCAAACCGAGTTTTCTCATAATTACTGGATTAATCAAGGAGTAATGAAGGTGGAGTGGCTCCACACGGTGCTGATTAGCAGAGATGATGGGGGGACATGGGGAAAAGGCTGGATCTTCCCCTGGTTCGCGTCTATGCGAGAGCTGAGGAATAAGACTCCATGTTTGGGTCCGACAGAGCAGGTAAGTGATCGACAAGAGTGTTTGAGCACATTTGTGTTTATACACGGCGGTAAAACTGTCAACACAAGGACGAAGTAGGATGTTTTCTCGGCTTTTATTTACTTTCCAAAAAGTACGACTTGCCTATGTGTGTGTGTGTGTTTTGGTCTGAACACAATGTGCTTCCTCAATTCCAGTTTGAATCCATCAGTTGCTGTGTCATTTATCTCTCCACTCAGTCGGAGTCACGCAGTTGAGCGCGCTCAGAGACAATAATCGCAGGATAAATTCAGAAATTTAGGAGGCAGTTAAAGCAAACACAAACTCCATTCATGCAGTTCAAACTCTCACTGAACTTTTTCAGTTTAGAAACCACCAGGGATGTGTCTGTAATGAACACTTGACCTTTGAGGTGGATTTTTGCAGGAAACTGCAATTCATGCAATGCTGTTGAAAAAACACATTAGCTAATGGGTGCTTAATGGTCGCTCCTGACGTAATGAACATGGTTTGCTTTGTCATTTATAATGTTTTCCAGTGAAATTGAGCTTATTTTAGCTCATGTTGGCTCTGACATTAATAATATGGCAGGAGGCAAATTTTTTCTTCATTTTCAGAGTGTTTAAGTGACCTCTAACTTTTCAGTATTGCAAGACTCTAGAGCATTGTTCCTGTCTTTTGACATTAGTGCTCCACATGAACACAAAGCTAGAGAAAAAAGTGTCTAACTGATGCTGATTCCCTCCAAAGGAAATCATTTCCTGGATTAAAGAGTAAAAACAGTCTTAACAAAGAGTACCTGAGAAGTTTTTGTGCATGGATATGCCTCTGAAGATCCACCATATTACAATTCTCTTTTAAACTCAACTGACATCTTGGACCGTATCTGAATTCTTCCAATTGTAGAGGAATTTGGAGGGATAAGGTTGTCTGAAATCGTTTTTTGAAGGGATGCAGAGCCCTCCGCCATGAGGGTGTTCTGTTGTGCCATGGAGAAAGAAGTGTTTTTCTTCATGTGGGTGTGCTCTTATGCGTAGAAGTTTACATTTAAATGTAAGTAATGACTTATTTTTTTGCATGTTCTTTATAAAGTTATTAAAACTGATTTTGTTATGTATTTTCGAGCATTAGCAACTCTGCGCTGACATAGCTGACCAGCAACTATTGATGACATCATCGAGTGGGAGTAACGTCAAAATTCGAAGACACTATGGTTTTCTAGTGCTGTCCAAATCTACTAATTACCAAAATTGAGTGCACTCAAAATTTCCCAGAAGTCTTTGCGAAAAACTTGCTTGCATCGATGTTCACTAGATTAGCAAATACAGACCACAATGCATTGCGGTCAAAAAATTTCAACCAAAAAAACGTGTTTAAATGTAATTTTTAAATAAACACAGAACACAGTGGAGTCATAAATAAATGTCGTAAAATGTTTGTTCGATTTTCACTTCATGAAATCAGTGAAATCATATTTGGTGTTAAGAAAAATGAAGGAAAAGTAGTGAGAATTGTGTCCAAATTACCTTTAAAATCCAGGGCACTGTATAGTCCCGCGAAATTCGGACACAACCTATATTTTACATAACTCTCCATGGAGGGCTAAACGTAGGGGTTGGGAGAAGCTGTAGGGATAGGGGAAGAATTTGGATTTAATTCAGGAAAGCTGAAGCTTCTTCAATTATTGTATGTAAACAACTCCTTAATAATTCTCTATTAGTTGGAAAAAACATTTAGCAAGAGAAACCAATAATTAGTAAAAAATTATTTTTACAAATAAAAAAAAACACATGTTTTTTTTTTATTCAAAACAATATTATATTTGGCTATTGTATAAAGGTGCCTTCACACCGAGCGCGATGAATTTCCTGCTCGTCGCCTTTCAAAAAATGTTCCTGAACTTAATGCCGTGGCTGCATGTGGGAGGAGCTGCCTCGATGTCTCGATGCCGGAATGTTGAGCGAGTGAGCTCCGCCGTGGGAGCGAAAGCCGGTGATCTATCCAGGATGTTTCCCGCCTTCGTAGCCGGATGAGCTTTCCAAACCTGCGACTCCAGTGGGTTGAGGAAAAGATGAAAATTCTGGACAAAAACACTTGCTTTGGATTAATATTCTACCCACCGATCGAATCACTAAAAACGTTACATGATCAAAGCTGAGTTCCTGGTTGGCAGATGCGATGCGGTGACCTGCCAAACTTCAGATATTCAAATTTTGGCTGCACCACCCAGTTCGCACTTCAGATCGAGCTGCTGCCAGACCTTTGCGCCGCGCCCCTTCACTCCAATTGTGTTGCGGGACTTTAGATCCCTTCATGTCGCGTCTGTTTCAATGACTTAACATTGCAGATTTTTTTCTAGTTACGTGATTCTTCCACTTCTTCACATACTCCTTATCTGTGTCTCGTTATGTGAAAAAAATGTTCTTTAATACATTGTTTTTAAAGGCATGATCAGAAGTGTTTTGATGAGTATGAAGCGGTAACAGACATTCTTTGGTCGTGGGAGGTGGGGGAGGGGTTATCCGTATTTGCGAATTTCACAGATGTCTCCTGTTCCTTACCCTCACGAAAAAGGGGGGAATACTGTAGGAAAAATCATGTGATAATATTTTTTTAAACATTACACATCATTTTTTTCTGAAAATCAGTGTCTAAACAAGGATTGTCGAGATCCAGAAAGTTCAGGACACACAAATCCTCACACAAAGATTCTTAAGAGGAGGAGATGACATCTGTGGTAATTAACCAATAAAGCTTTCACTCTAAAGTAATTAGATGCAGAGTGCAGGAATCAATACATGTCATTCTGTAGTTCTGAATGCGATGACCCTGTGATGTAGACATTACAAGATAAACAAGTGCACATCTTGTCATTTTAATTGGGTAAACCCTTTGGTAAATCTTGTTTTATGCGCACTTCTATTAAACTAGTCGGCGTTCAAAACCAGACACGAACACATGCAGGCAATTTATTTCAGTTGTGTAACTGTAAAAACACACTCATGCACACACAATGACAACCCTCCCTGTGGCTATAAAAATTTTGAGGCATGCAAGCCTTCTGTTGTAAACCTCTGCGTGGAAAAAGTGGGCAAGATGAGGTTTAAGACGGGAGTTACGAGAGATGAGGGTCTAAAAGTGTGTAGCAAGTTCTCTTTTTTCGCCTTTTCTGTTTGACAGAAGGCAGTTCTGATGGAATACTGCTGTCTTCACTGAAGCTGACAAACCCTACACTGCGAAGAAAAGCAAAAACACAGTTGGGTATTACTCAGAGTCGACTAAATCACAGTATCCTAATCTATAATGAAAGTCTCCGTCAGTACTATTTGTCAGCGCCGAGTCAGAAGAAACAATCAATCGACATAAAAACAAAAACAAAAGGCAGCCGATGATTTAGAAAAGAAAAGCTCGAACAAATCCCTATCCTCAAAATGAGCGGCATAAGCCAGACTCTGAGCCTGCAGAAGACTGTCAGTGGAAAAGAACAGAGAAACATCTGCCTGTCTTACTCTCCCTGTCTTACATTCATAAGTGGATTTATCATTTCCAGGCCCTGACCTGTCCTCCCATCCAGGATGGCCCTGTCTCGACTCAGCCCTGCAAATTACAGCTAACCCTGACCATGAAAAGCCTCTGTCCAAATCACAGAGCCCATGATATTGCAGTACTGCTCTGAGACTGCTCAACCTGCCGATGATTATTCCTGTCTGGTTTGCAATCATATAGTTCATCCTTATTTTCTTACTTTTGTTTTTCTAGACACTGATTCAAATTATATGAAATTACGTAGAATATATATATATATAACACTGAAGGACTAAAGAAGAACGCCTAAAATATTGGTTCTGAGAAATTATCTGTTATAAAATGTAAGTTCCACTAAGGGGTTAATGCTAATCATCTTTTGATCTATTATAAAAGGTAATGGTCATGTCTTTTTTTTCTTTTTTAGACGAAATATATATGTATATATATATATAAGTGGATGACCAAAATCAATCCTTTATTTCTTTGTATGTGTATATATATACTCTCTCTCTCTCTATATATATATATTTTTTTTTTTTAAATCTTTTTTACTAGGATATAGTTTCCGCAGAGCCCCTAAATTCTCCGCTAAATTGCGGGCAGGACAGCTGGCAAAGAGTAAGCCCTCCCTTACTTCCCATCATCCAACTGTTTGAATATGGAATTTGTTAGAAATCTAATTTAAGGCTTAATTGGAAGAAAAAGTTAGTTAAAACACCAAAACCAATTGTTTTTAATCGAGTTGGGTATTTAAGTTTTCGCCTTCTCGGGCAGTATTGGCTCACATGAAGGCCATTTGTGCCATTACCAGTTTGATGTATCACCTATCCATCCTCACCTCCATTTTATGTCCGACTCTCTTATCACGGAACCCATTTCCAACAATGGTTTGACCCAAACTGTCTAATCTGGTGTCAAGTTCCAATAATTGCCGTATGCATGTGTGCTGGGGTCGGAGCGTGTGTGAGCTTGTGTGTCATAGGAAGCTCGGGTGATTAACTTTGATAGCCACCAGATGCCTTGCTCAGAGGTGGAGTCAAACACTTTGTGGCTCACAAACAAACTTTAACATAAAAGGCCAGCAGAGACGTTAAACACGGACACGGTTTGTAGCAGGAACTGACTGAAAGCAAAAAAGAAGATAGTGAGAAAGAACAGACATTCCGTCCACAAGTGTGCACACTGTAAATCTGATACCCTGTGTGCACAGAGTGTTGACTTGCTGCTCCTCTTGTTTTATTGGGAACAAACAACCCATGAGTGAAGGCAGATGACTGTCACATTTCTTCAAAATGGCTGGGATGTGACCCCGGATCAAAGCGTTGATTGGCCACAAGCTGCAGATGTTGTTTGCTCTGTGGTATTTGTGTCTGCGTGTGTAACTAAAAAACAGCCGTATGTATACCAATGCTCGTTTGGCTGGACTCAGTAGGGTGGTTATCTGACTCTGCATCAGCATGCATGTGCTATATGGGCAAGTAGGTGCATGTGTTCATTGGAAACTCACTATCAGGGAAGCCTATCAGGTAGGGTGAGCAGCTAGCTTAGACTGTGGGACTGACTGGTGACTAAAGGGCAATTCACTGAGCTAAAAGAGAACAAGGAATATACTGTAAATTGTAAACAAAAAAAGGATCCCTCAGGCACATTTTTTAGGCAATTTAAGTTCCCTCAGAGACTTTAAGTATATAGATCTGATAGAGTAATGTGGACAGCATCAATGCACTTAACACTTGTAAAACGCTCTACAAATTACAGGGCCACAATGTGACTGCAACAGTCAAGAATTTGAAATTGTAATTCTACCTGTTTATTTTTTCAAGTATTAAATGTCTGTTTGGAACATTCACTGTAGGGTGTTGATTTGTTGTTTGAAGAAATTCTCTTTTTGATCTTTCTACAGTTAAGGGCTGGTTGGTGGAGGCTTGAATTCATGGATGTTTTTGTGTAACATTCTTCATCGTTACAAAGAAAGTCTGTAGAGGTTTTCTTGCACTCTAACCAAAAACTATGCCTTGACGCAAGGCTATGTAAGTGATGAGAGTATTGATACAAAGATATTGGCACATAGGGTGTATTTAGACTGGAAAAGTCCATTGGTCTAGACTTGGTCTGGACATATCTGCTTTGAACCAAACAAAACTCTGGGACTAAAGATTTCTTCAGTCATTTCTGTTCTAAGACCAGGGTCCACTTGGGTGCATTCAGACTAAAACTAGTTCCAGATTAGTAGTTCACATATCATCTCTTGATATGGTTATTGGGTGAGTTACAATATTAAACTGCTCCATCAGTGACATGACCAGAGGAGTCGCGAGTTGTGAGTGCTACCCTTAGCAGCAACACAGCACGGCATGAGAAAGTGATTTTATAAAGAACAATTTTGCATTTATAATCTTGCATATTAAAGTTGGGCACTTTTTGATATTTGTTTTTAAAAAACAATTAATATGCTTGAGGAAAAAAAAATCAACCAGTAGAAAATTCCCAGCATTGGCAATTGGCATCAAATATTTTATGCAAAAAATTATCGATATCGTATCAAATCTTAATTTTGTAGTTTAAATCCCAGGTCTGTTAAAAACTTTCTAAGAATGGTCTACTTAAAAATGTCCAATAAATTGAATTGGAGGTTGTTGGTTTTCAACTCCCACAAACAGATGGTAGTCAAAACTAGGAGTGTTGGATAAAATCAATTTGGCAATATATCACGATATTTTGCTTGGCGATACGTGTATCGATTTAAAATGCTGACAAGATGGTATTTGATGCTTATTTATATGTGTCTTTTACAGTCTCACTTTTTTTCTTCGTAAACTCCTTAAACTCTAAACCCATCCTTCATTATATCCTTTCTATAAATGCCTCATTGAATCCGTCCTCTCATTCAACATTGTCGCTTGGTTTGGTCCACTCAGTCTTGGTAATCATAACACGATTAACAGAATTATTAAAATCAACAGTAAAATTGTTGGCCAAGACCAGGAGTCACTCTTGACAATTTACAGCAATTACAACAATTTACAACTCCATTTTAATGAGGGTATGTGTGTTATATTGCTGGTTTTAGTGTAGTATTTGATTTTACTGACTTTGATGATTTGATTGATTTTACTGGTGATTGTTTAACTCTACTTTGAGTTCCCACCAGCAAAAAAAAATCCTACCAGAAAAATACTTGTCAACTTGTATATTAGATATAGTTGCAGTGCTTAATATTGTGATAATTTAATAAATGACAACAAATCATTACAATGAAAGGTGTTTTAATATTCAGGTAGATTTTTTCTTCTAAGTCATACTTTTAAAAAAAAAGTGGAAAATTGTTCAGTGTTGGGATATATCGTGATACGTATCGTGAGACATGCATTGTGATACGTCTTGCCTTTATTGAGGATAATAAATATTTAAAACTCTCACCGTTACTAATTTTCAAGAGGCAGCATCAATTACTCTAATGTATAAAAAAACCCAACACAATAATGGATCTATATTTCTTATTTTTTCATCTGCTCGAAACACATTACAACCAATCCACTGTGGACTTAAACATCTGTGATGCAGAAGAGGCGACCATGCTGGGACATACTGTCACTTCCAACACCATTAACACCCAGCATCCTGCTGTCACATAAAGCTGTTTGCTCTGACAATGACTGCTGCGCCACGCTACTTTTCTTAGCATAAAGAAAGATTTATAAGTTCTATGAAAACTGATTGATGAAAGATACTATGACAGTCAGTAGATAAAATGCTTATCAGGGCTTCTTTTAAATCCATCAAGGGCTAATAATAGACAATAAAGGAGTACAGCCTTTGAGGTTCTGTTAGTTTTAAAAATGAAACAATAAACCTTCAGTATCCTATTTTTATCTAGATGCAACCAGAAAAAGAAGAGTAACCAATCCATTAACTAACTGCAGCTAACTAGACCTAATTCAAACAAATTAGCAGGTCACATGACTGATGTCGCAGTCTCTAGAGACATTTTCACAAATAAATTCCCAGATGCATCATCTCATTTGGCACAGCAACTCGCTAAAAGAAAATCATGTACAGCACTTGCAAATATCTGACTTTGTTAGTGCATAATTGAGAGGCTGTTTACTCATGTGCTGGTTATTGTTCATGCAACCTTTTTTTTTTTTTTTTGCACGCATGTGCGCAGGGGCTGGGAAGTGGTTTTTTGTGTTCGTTTTAAGAAGCCAACTCTTGTAATTGGAGTAGACAAGTGATAAAGAGGAAAATGGCCTCAAGCAAATCCCCAATCCATTAACGGAAACTAAGGAGACGGAAATGGGGAATCTCACCGCAGACAAAGTGGAGACACGTGACCGAAAATGGATGAGAAGTAGGTAGTAAAGTTGGAGGTGAGGCAGTCATGAGAATAAAATTAGTTTTCAGACACTTGCTGGAGACTCTTTGGCTCAACAATTAACATTTGGTACAAAATAACATTTTAACCCTGAATAGAGTGGAATGAAAAAGCTCTACTTTTTAAAAATGCTACAATGAGCCCTTAGCCAAGACTTGAATCTATTTAGCTTATTAAATTCAAACACCAGAAGGGAAGCAAAAACAGAAGTATTTAAACTTACAATTAATGTGCGTCTTTGAATTAAGAAAATTAAAGAAATATTATTTCGACTGTTAATTCAAGATGTGAAAAAGCATTATAGTGTCCCTTCCCTTTATCAAACCTCTGTGTAAGACAAAGAAATGATCCATATTCATTTTAGAATGGATTGTTCTTGACAATAATTTTGAAGCTTTTATAATTGCAAATAAAATCACACAAAAGTTTTATCAATTTTTTGTATAAGGTTTTATTAACAAAGAAAATTGTGATATTGGGCTATATTTTGTGATATTGGGCTATATTTTGTGATATTGGGCTATATAAATAAAATTGAATTGAATTGAATTGAATCTTCAAAAGAAGAAGAAGAGGAAATCAAGCAGGAAACCGAATAGTGATGTCAGCCTGTGCTTTTTTTTCTAGATAATTCATTGTATTTGTCTAAGGTGACCTCTTGAAGGTCTTCACTGTCTTCAGATCTCTACCACTGGTATTGAAAAAGCGCTATGGATATGATGGCAATTCTAATGAATCAAACGGGAAGAAAAATATTGCCGTCTTCTCCCTCATTTCCATGTCTTGCCTCTGTGATTCTCTCTGGGTCTCTGTTGGAAGACGATGTTTGTTTAATGTAGTGTCGCCATGGCTACCTGTCTACCACATTGAGCTAATGTCATTAATCATCAACCTAATCGCACTGTAACCTAGACGCATACTAAAAAAGAAAAAAAAAAAAACAGATTATAGATGCATCGAAACTAAAAAGGGAAACAGTCATAAGGGTGGATTTATCACCACCTCTGGTCTGGCTTTCCCAATGTGACATTAAAACCAGAAATGCAACGCTAAAGTCTTGCAAGTTCTTTTCTCTCACCCATATCCATAGTTCTCCTTATGAGTCTGCTAAATCTCTTTTGGTTGACATGACAACAGACAGGCAATGTCGTGCCTCCTGTTCTGATGACATCACCACAGGCGCCAAGCCAGACCCTGAAAAAGCGTCTATATCACCTCTTTCTCTTTCTCTGGGACATATCGATCTGGAATACAAATCACAGAGGCAGCGAAGGAGACACTGGTGGAAAAGGTGACAAGGGGTTATGAGAAAAGAAGTGAAGCAGAAGAGAGGAGGGGAATGCAGGAGAAAAGAGGGAGAAAGACAAATAGCCTCACTTATATCCAAACTGTCACCACGCCCACTTTTGTCCACGGTTTCTGGAATGATAGTGTACCGTATCATCAACAGACTTTAATCTTAACTACAGAAACATAACAAAAATCTATAAAAGTTGAGCGGAAATTATTTTTTGTTGTTAGATAATTGACAAACTGATAAAGTGAGTTTATTAATATTCCATATATGCAAAACCCTGCATTTAGAATAAGAAAAAAAATTATGCACAAAAAATAAAAGCCACTTAATAGTACTACACCTACTGTAGCTATAATAAATATTTGTTGAAAAAAAGAGGTGAACTAACTGCTTCACTAACAGCTTCAAGCCAAAAGACAATCAATAACACAATATTTATATTATGTGTATATAGACACACGCATTCATACAATCAAGCTGTACTTGATTACGTATGTTTTTATAATGTTAAAGAACAATTAACAATGAATACAGTTCTTTCAGTTAGCCTCTACTAAGCCCTGAGCTGGTGTAATTTAATAAAACAATACTTAAACAATAATAAGTATATTAGATTTATCACAATTTCCATGTAAGCATTTGCAAATGTTTGCAGTCGGGTTCCAAGAATTAACTTTCCCCACAGTTTGGTTTAATGGTGTAACATGTGGTTTGTTTCATGCAAAATCTACTTTTTTTTGACAGTTTAGATGTTTATAACATTCATTTCTCACAAAAAACAACCCCAAAGCTGTATTTTGGTCCATTTAGTTTACGCCCACCTGCAGTGTCAACCAAGACAGAAAACGTGCAACAGTTAAAAGTCTCCCCTCTTTGTGGACCTGATTATACATGTGGCTCTACGGCAAATGGAAACACACGGTAAAAGGAGTCTAGCAACAAGCCTGTTTTAGCCATTATAACTCTAGAGTGTGAAAATGAGTCTAGTCTTTTGGGAAGTGGACTGCTCTGTACAGAAGTATTTTCTCTCCCACACACACACATATATATGTATATACAGTGGGGTCTTCGGGGAAGTGGTCCGTGGAGCACACACATCAAGACTGGCCTAGATAGGCAGGATGGCATGGGACACACACACATCAGCCTTTTCTTCATGCGCTCAGACAGTCAAGGACACTCTCATGGCCTATATAGTTGGGTCATTTCATTCCAGGACACCTCAGTCTTGTCTGAATTTAAAGAGTGATTTCAGGGTAAGAAGGAAACAAAAGAAGGACAGAAAACACAGCATATAGTTCAATAGACAATATCTGAGATGGTAAAGCCAAAGAAAGAATTGTGTAATTTAAAACAAATCCCATTTGGAGTTATTGTTTTTAGAACCATTTAAACTGATTTTAGTTTGGGAAAGAGATGAAAGTTAAAGACCTACTCCAATAAAAATAGAGCTTTTGGTATTTTTAGGACATTTTTCTGAGGCTGGGGGGCATTTATAAAGAGATTTACCATTAAAATTGCATTTCTGAGTATTTATGTATTCAAATCATTGTGAATCAGACAAAAGTGCAGTTGAAAAAGAGCTTATTTGTAATGTAGAAAATACAATGGGTGGGCCACAAGCTCATTGGTCTGCTTAAACAGAGAGAGGGGAAGAAGTTCAGGATGACGCCACATCAGGACTTTACTGATCTGCAGAAACTATGTCCTCAAAAACAACAGGGTTTGTTTTTATTATCATTATGAATGGTCTGAATGGGTGAATGGGTCTGTAACTGTAAAGCGCTTTGGGCCTTCGAGGAAGGTAGAAAAGCGCTATAAGAGTATACGCCAT
>NC_050534.1:12530896-12559060 GCF_002922805.2 Oryzias melastigma | reverse complement strand
ATCAATCTACTGCATAAAACAAGAAAAAAAAAGGTTTTCTAAAATATATATATATATATATTTGTTTTTTTTTTGTTTGTAACCTTTATTTAACCAGATGAAAACCCATTGAGATCAGGAGCTTTTTCAAGGGTAACATGGAAAAAAATATATATTTTTGTGCTTTGTAATTATACAATAACTTCTTTCCAAACTAGGTGGTTGTTGAGCAGTCGGACTCCGTAGCTTTGTGTCTGCTAGCAAGGGAAACCATGTCCCTGCACAGAAATAATAATGAACACATGCTCAGAAAATCTTCTCGCTATATGCTAGCATGCTAGCAGCAGCCATGTTTGTTTACAACAGAACTTTTCTTCTTCTTCTACGGCCATATTTTAGACAGTTCTGTCTAACTTGTATGATGTCATATATGTCTCAGATACTCAAACAGATTCCTTTTTTTTTTTTTGATGACGTCAATAATGATTTGGTCTTACATTCAACAACATTTAAGTTACATAAACTATTTCATAGCCACATGTGGTCGATCCATCTATTTATAATAAATGTAAGTTGCAAGATCTGATTTGGAGTTCCTGCCTAAACAAAAAAGAAACTTTTTCAACAAACATACAAGCAATTATGAAATAAAGTTAGTTTGCACACCAATGCATTTTAAATATATATGATTCAATAAAAAGAAATAGGTTGCCTATCTGCATATTTCAAGGAAACCAAAACTTCAAAAACATTGTCAAATCTTGTCAAATCTTTGACTTGTTTTGATCCCTTTTTATTGTAGGTGGGGCTCTGCAAGAGAAAACTAATGTATTTCCAGTAAAGAGGACACGATAATGGATTTAAAGTGTGGTAACAGAGAGGAGTTTGTTTGTTCATGCTGGTGGGGAAAATGTCCGACAAAACCAAAAGAACTACAAGCTCGATGATGCAGATTATACGAAAAGGATGGTCAGTATTTATTTAGTCATGAATATTTGATGTGACAGGCTCTAAAAGCTATAAAGCCTAATAAATTCGTAAATCATGCTTTTGTAATAGATATTTCAATAACTGACTATGAAAGTGTTTATTCCCTTTTGTAGGAAAGTTTGAACAAATCCCTGACGAACTACATTTAGATTAGCTTCATTTCCAAAACATCGACGTTTTCTGACTTAAAGCACCCATTTGATCTAAGTCTTTCCTCCTTAAGAAAGTACTTCAGAGTGATGAATGAAGGGCATCTTCAGACAAATCGACTTGTGTCGAGCTTGTTGACTGCTATCAGACTAAACAAATGAGCCTCAGAGTGTGAGTCTATGGTGGTGCAGGTTTGTAACGTCTCCATCACATGCACTCAACTTCTTCCTTCTCCTTGCGCACTAATTTAAAATTTTCTTTCCTCTCTAAAATCGCACCCTAAAACAGTTGCAGAGAACAGGTTTGATGTTTTGAGAACTTACTGAAATTCAAGGCAGAGCTGTAAACAAAGCTCACCTAGGCCTCAGGGTATGGCTCAAAAGCAAATTAGTGTCAACTACTTTGACTTTTGGAAGTCCATAGCTCTTCAGCTCTTTCAGCTGTTTAGCTCATTCAGCAATTAAAATATTCAGCTCTTTTTATGCTAGTTTTTTTTGACAGGGCTATTTTAGGGTTTAGTTAATATTTCAGCTACATGCTAGCTGTTTTTGGCTAATTTTGGCTATTTTGTTTGTTTTTTTTAGGCTAATTTGGAGTTTAGCTAATATTTTAGCCTTATGCTAGCTTTTTTTTTTGCTAAATTACACATTTTACCAATTTTTTTGGTTAATTTGACATTTAGCTAATATTTCAGCTACATGCTAGCTGTTTTTGGCTAATTTAGACTTTTTTTGTTTGTTTTTTAGGCTAATTTGGAGTTTAGCTAATATTTTTGCCTTATGCTAGCTGTTTTGCTAAATTACACATTTACCAGTTTTTGTTTGGCATTTAGCTACTATTTCAGCTACATGCTAGCTGTTTTTAGCTAATTTTGGCCTTTTCTCAGTTTTTTGGGCTAATTTGGAGTTTAGCTAATATTTCAGCTGCATGTTAGCTGTTTTGGGTAATTTAAAATTTTTTCCCAGTTTTTTAGGCTAATTTGGCATTTTGCTAATATTTTAGCTAACTATCAGCGTCAGCATTTTCAGCTATTAGCTGTAGCCATTTCAGCTATCAATTTAAGCATCTTCTGCTATCAGCACTGGCATCTCCAGCAGCTACATCCAGCTTACAGCATTAACACCAGCATTATTGCAGGTAATGCTATATATATAGTTTTTTTAATTACTTTTTTCTGTGAAAATTACAGAAACGAAATATTTTAAATTTGACTGTGATTGTTAAACCTTTACTCTTAGCCTACAAACCGACCCCGGCCCCACATCAGAGAAGAAAACAGTTATGTGGCCCTCACAAGAAAAGGTTTGGGGACCCCTGCACTACGGTGATGCATGAGCATCTTAAGAGGAAGCATGTTGTGACTGAGTATGATAACACTGAAGAGGGATGGTTATCTAGGTAAGCTAAGCTAACATTAGGGCAGACAGAGAGCAAACTTTTTAGCTAAAAGTTTTTCCTGCATCCCTGTAACCTCTACACCGTTGGAGAGAAATTTCTCTGCTGAAGGGAACATCTGCTCTCAAAAGAGATCCAGTCTTTCTGGAAGACGAAATGCTAACTGTCCTGGCTACTAGCAAGATTAGTTTGGAATTCTATAGAGTCAGAGTCTAGTGAAGTTGAATACAGTTGTGAGCGCTCAGCAACACAAAATGCACTTTTGTTATATTTGAGTCTGTGAGGTAAGTCATACCTCACACTTCCAAGACATTTTTGCATCTGCTCCTGATTCATAACATTTTAAATAAAAAAAAAAACATACTCAGAAATGCATTTTTAGGCTTAATTTTTCACATTTATGTCCTCCATCATGAGAAAAATGCTACAAGAACATATTAAATGCCTAAAACATGATTTTTATCAGAATGTGACCCACTATGTCCAACAAAACAACACAGTTTTTTTAAATGTTGACTAAAAATAGCACAATCATAATATAAAGATCTTTGGGAACATTTTCAAAATAGATAAAAAGATATTCAGAGTGGAACTTTGACTTGAATAAATCCTTAAATCCTTATCTTGTATATGGATTTTAGATATCTCTATTTATTCACAGTAACAGTCTTGTTTTGTACAAAGGGAAGCAAAAAGAAAACATTTCGCTTTAGCAGGAGTTTGGTTATTTTTCAGCCATAAAAACTGTTATTTTCAATTATAGTTAATTTATTTCATTACATTTTAATTCAAATTATTGAAATACTTCAGAATTTTAAATATTTTTGTTAATTTTATCTAATATTTCACATATATGTCTCAGTATAAATGAGCTGTTTTTATTGATTAAATCACTGTAAAAAAAAGATTTAAAAGATTTTTCTGAACATGAAAGACCTTGTTTTGTATAGAAGTTTAACAGTAAAGTTACAAAAAGTTCTGCTTTTACTGTCTTCAATGGAACAATAAAGAATTCTCACTTGTTATAAAAACGTGTGGTTTGTCCACTTTGTGTTGTACAGTGTTTTGTGCGTTCATCTTAGTACGAATTCCCCATTGGGACAATAGATGGTGTTTTGTATCTTGCTTTTCTGTGGTTACATCTACTCCAAATGCTAAAGACTATTACAGTAAAAGCAAGCAGATGGACTGATTAATTCATAGAGGAGGGGAAAATGTATGAGAGAACATTAGATGGCTAGTTGAGTGAGAGGCTGTTTGAAGGAGAGTTGGTGGCTGAACTAAACAGAATACTAGGAAAATATAGAACTAAAAGAGAGCAGATACACTGGAGAATGTGTATGGATAACATGAATAATCTACACCTTTTTGTCCTTGTCTCCCTTGATTCCTCAGGCTGTTACTTTAAGGAAGCATAAACACTCTTGCGCACAGCTGGCGAGCTGCGATTACTGAATATGGAAGCAGGAATATTATTCAGCCGCTGAAGCTTCCAAACACACATGGAGCAAACCTTAGAGAAACTGTGTCACAGGAACCAGAGAAATGAAGGTGTATTGGGGTTTGGCTTCAGGGCACTAGGGACAACACAGCGTAAGGCGACATGCTGCAATTTATCCAACAGATTTTTGAAAAATGTGAAATTTTATTTTGGATTTTTCCCCCAAGTTTTATGTTGGTCTAGGTTGCACATTCAGGATTTAAAAAAAGGAAAATGTTAAATTTTATCTATTTTAAAAGTGCTCCCAGTGTACTTTTAATTATAATTAGGCCATTTTAGTCAAAATCCTAAAATCTACATCTTTTTCTAGGACATAGTGTCTGCAGTAGTTCGTAAGAAATTCCTCTTTGAGTTGTCGGTGGGACATTTCCCATCATCCCTCTGTTTACACTCTCTTCTGCTAGCTCGGGGGTCTTCAACCTGCGGCTCCAGAGCCACATGTGGCTCTTTTATCTCTCCATAATGGTAATTTTAAAAAAACTTAAGAGTTCTATTTTAGCAACATGCTAACGTTTTGGTTTTTTTTGCTAGTTTGTTACCTACTGTGGCTAAAGGCTAATTTAGAGTTTAGCTTCTATTTTAGCAAGATGCTAACGTTTTTTGCTAGTTTTTTGTCTACTGGGGTTTTATGCTAATTTGGAGTTTAGCTAATATTTTAGCAAAAAAAAAAAATGATGTTTTAAGCTAATTTGTTATCTACTGAAGTTTTTTGGGGATAATTTAAAATTTAGCTTCTATTTAAGCAACATGCTAATATTTTTGGCTGATTTAATTTACTAAGGAATTAAGTAACGAGCAATATTTTTCACTAATTTGGCCTCTACTAAAGGTAAAAGGTAAAGATACGGCTCCTTCTAGGTATTGATCAGTAGAAAACAAGCCCAAAGGGCTCTTTTATTGTTGCAGACCCCTGTGCTAGCTTCTGTCGCATTTCCACTGAGGCTTTTTTCCCCCAAAAACTTTATTGACAAATATAGCATATACAGAAACATTAACAGTCCACAATACGTGCCAATAACAACATTTTCACATTTACCAGGAAAATGAACTAAAAATAAAAAATGAAATTCAATTAAATAATGCCATAAAATTGCAAAATAAATCAGATAGAAATAATAATAATGAAGGTAACCTGCTATGTCCTCCTCCGACCACCAGAGGGAACCCTCTCTGCCTCTGCTCACTTTATGCTCTTGTCTTCACCATCTGTTATTCATCATCAGGATACGGTTTATATTCCCGTTTGCCACTCAGTTCTGGGAAGTCTAGAATCAATTTCCCTAACTTTTATTTTGAGCATCGTTCTCTGTTTTTTGCCTGTCCGTGTTTTGACCTTTGCCTGTTCCTCTCGCCGCCCTACCTCGCTCTTGTACTGGTTCCTGGCTACTATTCTGCCGTGCACACACCTGCTTGCTAACTCTATTAAAAGACAAGTGAATCTGGCCACAGAGAAAAATTATGTTGCCCGAAAATTATGGCCAGAAGTCCCTCCCCCATGCAAAAAAACAAAATTTGCGTCAGAAATCATTGGCCGGAAGTCCTTGACCGTATTGCTTACGTGATCAAAAGATTCACAGAGAAAAATGCATTTCGTCGGGTCTATTTTTCACAAGTCCGGTATTTTAAGTGTTTCCAATATAAAATGAACCCATTAAGCCAGATCGAACCGTACCATTTTTAGACACCCCCGTTGGTTGTAGCTCCATAGAAAAATGAACAGCCCGGTTAGCGCTGAGCTAACATCAACAATGGTCATTATGACCAAAAAAAGCATAATCAGTTCTCCTTGCCGCCCAATCACCATTAAATGCTTTATATATACAAAGAACTAAAAGCTAAAAACGTGAGCTCCTGGAGAACCTCCATTGTTGTTGATGCTAGCTTCACCCTGCAATTGCCATGGCGGTGCAATTTTGAGTGGAAATGCTCACCTGAATTAACTGGTCCATTCTAAACCGTACCGTACCACTTAGTGTAAACGAGGCTATACAGTCCCTCACAACCCCAACATAATACTACCGGTGTATGGAGCGCAATATTAACGCTATCCAGATGTACAGTTTTAGCTAGAAGACGTACATAGATCGGACAGCTACAAGCTTTTTCCAACAGTTTTCCTTTGTCTGTTCCTAATTCACTACAATTTGAATAATGAAATACTCAAAAATGCTATTTTAATCTTAATTTTCTTTATAAATTATGACAAAATGCTCCACAAGAACATGTTACACAACTTTCATTGGAGTGGGTCTTCCAGCACTGTTCAGCTTTACTCTGAAGGAGAACATCTAAGATTATCAAACTATGAAGAAGAAAAGAGTCGATGAGAGCTCGAGAGAGGAAAAAGAAAATTAAAGTGGATGATGCTACAGGTCTCAGGTCAATATCTGAGAGCCAGATCGATAAACAATGTGTGTCTGTGAGGGCTTTCAGTGGGTAAGACACATGTCCAAATACACTAAGTGAGTCAATCACGCAGGGATATTTTAAACACACAACACTGCAGGTGTTGGCAATGAAGACTGAGGCCTGATAGCGCCAACAACAAAGCACAGCCTCCAGATAGATTTCCCATAACCAACCGGAAGCTGGAGCAAGACATAGTCATAGATAATCCTCCCTCTTTGGCCTCTTTTTATGCTCCATCACCTCCCTCCTTCTCCCTGTGCCTTTACTCCTGTCACTCACTCGCCTAGGCCTACTCGCCTTTCCCTCCATTTTTTATTTCTTTTCCTCTTTCAGGATGCTTCTACCAACTTCTTTACCTCTAAACTGCTTTTACAGTTAACTCTTTAACACCTGAGGCGTCGCCGGTGACGCTTAATTCTTTAATCATACTGTAACTTTTCAACCGTTAACACGATCAACGTAATTCCAGCAGATTCTGAAGGAGAAAAGCAGCTTTTCTCCTTCAGAATCTCCTGGAATTACGTTGATCGTGTTAAGAATTAAAGAATGACAGTAAATCAAAGAACATAAACATTGGAGCTCCATTCTTAAAGGTTAAAGTAAAATGTTTTTCATCCTCAATAACAGCTAGCCACCACATCATCCTCCTGCACTGTTGTGCATGTAAAACAGGAGAGGATTTGAGTATTTGTAGCTTGTTGGCCAATTAAAAAACTCAAACAGACACAGAACACTCTTTTAGAAAAAGCCTCTTTGCCAACCTATGAATTATTAAAGATAATAACATCCTCTGTAAAATAAAAAAGAGGCTATCACTGAAAATAGGTCCTCAGTCTCTTAGGTTTTCTGTGATTTCTGCATGAATAAAAACAACACATGAAAAATGGATGTTAAGACAAACACACTTCTTTTGTCTTGCATGAAAAAGTTTGGAGTAAGGGTCTATGGAGCTGTCAAAACCCACAAACAAAGGTAAATTTATTAAAAATCTCAGATTTTTCATGCAGCAACTGTCCAAAGATCCATTCCCGTCTTCATATTCCTCGTCTAAACTGGCATCTGGATCAAAACTGTAGCTCTAAAATATTGCTCGCCATCTTTCTGCTACACTAATAATGTTACTTTGGGCTTGTGAGGAGCTGTATGCTAAAGGGAGAAGTTTTCTTTCCGTTACCATGGCAGCAAATTATTAAACGAGTTTGAGTTCTTGATAGCAAGTTTCAATAAGAAACAACCAACAAAGGATTGTGATATCAAGGTATAAAATATTGTTTCATTATGTTTGAAAATATATTTTTTATAATTTAATTTTCATAAAACCATTTTGATTTTGAATTATTATGCTACAGTATTTTGTTTTTTTGTTTTAGTTCTAGCTCTCTATTTGTTCACTTACTGTATTTTATCTCTTTTTTTATAGATTTGAACATTTTGAATAAATCCAGTTGGGTTTCTGTGACATAGCATCAAATAATGTTATTTTTCTGAATGTTCGTATTGCTTGTATTCTTATGCTCTTTTTATTTGTGTAAATAAAAAAATCAAATCAAATCAACACAAGCATCCTGGGATTTTAATGTAGGCTAACTTCCACTGTAGAAACCCTAAAGACAAATTTCTAATTAGCTCCTGCTGCTCTACAGAAAATATGTCTTAAATAAACGACACAGGCTTTTTAATTTTGGCTAAAAACTGCATAATCATAATTAAAAGATTTTATAATTCAAAAAATATATATTTGGAGCAGGATTTTGATTACTTTTTCTAAATAACGACTTCAACTTAAAATGATCATACAATTAATTTTGGTCTCACAGTTTCAATTTCAGTTGTGACAGAGGGGAAAAATGCATTAATTATAGGTAGATGAGTATTTAATTATCCAAAATGTATTCTAGTCTACATCTGGCATGTCAAAGGAAGCTTTTACCCCACGTGGTTTCTAATTAAAACAAATCTGTAAGGAATGCTGTGCAGGACGTTGACTTATTAAATAAACATACACCTTTCAAACCCTCAATTTCTGAAACCATTTATTGGTGGAGTTCTTGATATTTTAAGGGAAATATCGCAATTTTTGATACAAAAAAACTCCAGTCCTTAAGGGTAACCTGTCAAGCTCCGTATTGGTTAGACACACCTGATCCAGGTAATCAGAAGCAGATGAAGTAAGATTTCCCGGAGCTTGACCCCCCTGACCTCCAGTATTTTTGTTAAAATAAATCTAAAGACATACATGTGATATTTGCAACTTCTCTTGAGTTTGGAGTGATGCAATCATTGAGCCTGTCAAGTCGTTTGAGTGAGTTAAGCTCGCAGGTGTCCTGCACCCCAGGTGACCTTCAGAAATCAATTACCATCCCTAACGGAGGCACCTGTGGCACAATGCCCACAGAGAAAATTACTCGCTGATTGCACTGCTGCTGGAGAAAAAGCGCATGTGTGTGCAGAAGGGAGAGCTCCCCTCCCCGACATACAATAACACGAGGTTTCACGAGCGTTTGCTCCGATCTGTAATGTGCAGAAAGGCAAGTCGGCATGTGTCTGTGTCAGGAAATGTTTAGTGTCATGCCTGCTTGAGAGGCTTGCAGATGTAGTACAGCTGGTTTATAGAGAGAATATGAGGATTCGGTGCAACTGTGTGCATCATAAATCGCAGAGCAGATGTAAAGCTGGGATCCAAGTGACAATGGACAGAATGTCGAGCACCAGCGCAAAAAAGCTTAGGAAGTGTAACATAAAGCTACAAGATCTAAGGATATCATTCAATTCGTGTGTGCTTCTTTTTTATTTTAAACCCAAACGGCTTAATTTTATTTTTATTTTTTTGTCTTGTCAGCTGAAGTGAATCTGAAATACAAGAAAAAATTGGCATATTGTGAGAGGGGTCCCCACATCGATTCGGCTTTCACTTGGTTTTAAAGTAGATAAAAGAATGCTATTGGATAAAGCTTGTAGCAGTGACGTTGAAGCTACAATCACAGGCCTATCCGCTCCATTCTGATGCATCCACTTGCAGATAAATAAATCCACATCTTTGCTTTCCTTGTCCTTTCCAGCATCCGACTCAAAACTGCTCAGCTGGATAGCTTCGATATGACACCCGTAATGTTAGATTGGGGTTGTGAGGAGCTGTAAGGTAGTGGGAGAGCTAGTAAACAGATAGATTGTGGGAAATGGGGGCACGATTGCTCTACGCCAACACAACTCAGAGCTGAATTTCTAACAAATTTCTGCTGCTCTGCAGAAACTATGACCTATAACAACATTTTTTTTTTGTTATTATTTTGGCTAAAACGGCATAATCACTTTAAAAATAGATCAAAAGATGGTTGGAGTGGGACTCTAAATCAGGGGTCTCCAAACTATGGCCCACGGGCCAGAGCCGGCCCTCCTCCACACTTGACTCGGCCCCCCAAATTAGACATTTTTCGATTTTTTTAGGCTAATTTGGCATTTAGCTAATATTTCTGCTGCATGCTAGCTATTTTGGCTGACTAAGGTTTTTTTCTGTTTTTAGGCTAATTTGGAGATTAGCTAATTTTCAACTACATGCTAACTGTTTTGGCTAATTTAGCCTTTTCGGTTTTTTAGGATATTTAGAAGTTTAGCTAATATTTCAACCACATGCTAGCTGTTTTGGCTAATTTAGTTCTTTTTTAATTTTTTTTTTAGGATTTTTAAAAGTTTAGCTAATATTTCAACCACATGCTAGCTGTTTTGGCTAATTTAGTTCTTTTTTCATTTTTTTTTAGGATATTTAGAAGTTTAGCTAATATTTCAACCACATGCTAGCTGTTTTGGCTAATTTAGTTCTTTTTTCAGTTTTTTTTTAGGATTTTTAAAATTTTAGCTAATATTTCAACCACATGCTAGCTTCTTAGGCTAATTGTATTAGTCTTTTTGGCACTTTGCCAATATTTTAACTAGCATTCAGCTTCAGTGTTTTTAGCTACCAATTAAGCAATTTCAGCTCTTTAATCCGTTGCATGTAACGCTATATATCTAGTTTTTAAAACTACTTTTTTATGTTTTAGTATTATTTTTTCTGTGAAGATTAAAGAAATGAATTATTTAAAATTTGTCTGTGTGTGGTTTTCTGGAAAACCATAAATGTTTACGTTTCGGCTGTGATTGTTACACTTTTTCTGTTAGCCTACACACCGATATCAGTCTTGTGGCCCTCACAAGAAAAGGTTTGGAGACCCCAGCTCTAAAGAACGCTAAATTGATTTTATTACTTTACTCGTGTCCACATACATTTCACTGATATCTGCATGTAGGAAAACAAACAGATAATACAATAAATAGAATGGAAGTTCAAGTACTTTCTTTGTCTTTAATCCTTTTTTCCTAATCTAATCTGTCATAATTCACGCACAGAACATTTAGGATAATGATGGAATCAAGACACAAAGAAATGATATCTTAGAGCAAAAGCTGATCTTTAAACATGTCAGCATCCATCATGTAGATGTCAATAGACCAATAATGGCTGAACTGTCCATGGTGCTGAAAAGACCACATGTCCGCTGTAAATTTAATAAAAGGTCCAGAAGTGACAGAGCTTAAATTGTTTGAATAAAACTGAAGATCTTGAAGGTCTCATCAAGATTTTTTTTCTTCTTATCTCTCTGAAAATTAATTTGTGGAAAAGGTTGACGGCAGGTTTCACTTTGATTTTACAACTCATTAATCAATCCTCGTCTGTGCTGTGATCTGATACAGCGGCCTACTTTTTCACTGTGATAGTTGAATTCATTTGCTTGACTTTTTGGAGGGCATTAAGCGCAGCAACGAGAAGGTAGTTCAAAGTGGTGCTGAACATCTCCAAGTTGAGCTACAAAACTATCAAATCATCAAAAGAAACTTGTTTAAAGATGAGTCGTGTCAAACTGGTAGCATGAGTTAGTAACTTATTCTATATTTTTTTGTCAAAGTTACTTGTTTCTGGCATCCAAAGATTTCTTATGAGGAATGTGATTTGTTGAAACATAAATATGATAGAGGCATCTAAAAGAATGAAATGAAAGTTTTATGTCTAAAAAGGACAAAATAGATGGAAAAAATATATAAAATGAACAAAAATGAGCAAAAAAGTAATAAAATGTAATTTTAAAACAGGATAGAAGCTTTTCCCCCCCGTCCATGCATGTGTTCTTTATTGACATCTGTCACTCAAAGGTCATAAATATGTTCCCTGACAGGTAAAGGTAACATCAAGATAATAAAAGCAGTTTTTTTTTTATTTCTTCTCCATGCAGAGAAGCAGCTTGTCCTCAACTAGTTTAGACAGAAGCATGAACCTGACAGCTGTTCCTTCAGGTAACACTGATAACAGCAGTTGCTCCTCGTTGAAAACTGCTGGTGCCACGCTGCGACACAGATGCACGTCCAAACGCGCGCGCATCCACCTACATACAATCCACCGCCACCCCTCTCCTTATCCCCTGTTGCTATGGAACCTGTCGCCAAGGCAGAGGTATGTGGTTGTGATGAAGGTGGTTGATGGTGGGGGGGCGACGACGACGGCGAGGAAAATAAGAGGGTTTTTTTTTCTTTTTTTTTTTTGGAGGGGGGGATAAGCGCCTGTCGAGCCGCACAGACAAATGCGTTGCCGCTTCGCTCTCTGCAACGTGGGTGGAAGGAGCGACGCGTAATACTGCGCAATGCAAACAGAGCCTTTCCTCGCAGTGAGACTGGGTTTTCGGTTCCCCCTACACCACGCCGGCGTGGCACGAAAAACACTTTAAAAGTCGTGACGTTTGCGCTTCCATTCCCCCCCAAAAATAGCTCCTCATCAAGCAAATTCTCAGCGGGAGAATAAAAGTCCTGCAGCCCTCCTGCTGCCACCTGTCACCTCTATGCAGTTCATTTATAATAAAGAGGCCTACAGCCATATTAAAAAGTCACAAACTCGTGTGTTCCTAAACAAATACAACGTGCGTAAAAATGGCTTTTTACGCACAAGCTCGGAGAGGTCTCAAACTGTTGCCCCTCCAATTCTTCTCCTATGTGGTCAGGCCCTGACGAATCCACAAGTGTGGACCAAACCAGTCCATGGCACAGGCCTCCTTCACGTTAGGAGTTGCTGGAATAAAATTAAACAAAAGTGCGCACAGACACTAAAGTGGGAACGGCATGTGTCCATCTGTTGCAATGAAGGCGATGACACCCCTTCATCACTCTCATCTTTCCCCTCACTCCATACTCCCCCCCTCACCAATCACTCTCATATGTTAGTTAAATAAATAAATAAATAAATAAAAGGTAACATACCTTGATGGTTCTCAAGGGTGTCCTCCGGGATGTACATGTTTTTGCTATCATTTACCATAAATGTAGTCCTGTGTTATCCCTAGAGGTGAATGGGAAGAGAGGAGGGGGGGGTCCAACCAACAGGGGGGAGGGAAAAAGACCCCCCAAAAATAAAGAAATGATAAAAGGAGGAGGAGGAGGAGGAGGAGGAGGAGGGGGGACGGAAGAAGAAAAAAAAACTGTCTGACACGGACAGTTTTTTGGAGGGGGGTAATCCGTTATTTCTGTTTATGGGGAGGGTCTCTTCGGATGGAGTGAATATTACCTAATCCCCATGATGGAGGTGAAGGCGAGAAAAAAGAGGGAGCTTTCGGCAGAACCGGTTGGGAAAACGCACCGGTGCATCCCTCGGTACATCCGGGCCCTAGGCGAGAAACATGAAACCAGCCCTGCGTCCGATTCAATTCGCACTCCTCTCTCCCCCTTGTCTTCGCGCTGGTAAAGGTAGAAGAGGTGGTGGTGGTGGGGGGAGAGACAACTGAGGGTTTTGGAAATGTCAGAGAGAACGGACGCTGTCAGTGGCGGTGCGCAAAAGACGCATTCGTGCGCATCTTCAGCAGCGTGTCATCCGAATGAGAGAGGATGGAGAAGAAGAAGAGGAAGAAGGAGAAGAAGAGGTGGAGGTGATGGAAGAGGAAAAGGAGAAGGAAGAGGAGAGGAGGAAAATTAGAAAATGAAAGGTGCGTAAATATTCCATCACGGGCTGTCGGTTATTCCAAAAAACAACCAAGAAAAAAAAAGAAAAAAAAAAAAAAAGGAGACTCCCCGGAAAACAAAAGCCAGGCCGTCCTGCCTCATCCGAGGATTGGTTTCTCTGCCCCGATCCAGTCCATGACGGTCCGGTCGTGTGCGCCTGTGACTCAGTCAGTCTGTCTGCCTCTCTCTGAGCGGGAGTTTGCCTCTGCTGCCCCTGCAGCTCAGCTCTGCAGTGATACCGAGAGAGAGCAAGAGCGAGGGGTACCCCCCCTCCTTTCAGCACATGTAGACGCTTTGACTGTTTCCAGATGTGTGCGCGCGCGCCTGTGTGTGAGTTTGCTCCAAAGGAAGGAGGGAAGACAGGAGGAGGGGGTAAACTATCCAGGCAATGGAGGAGAACCAGCGGCTGTTTTCCAGATGATGATGAAGATGATGATGGCTGTGAGGATGAAGTGGTGCCCACAACATCAGAATTGTTTGTGGGGCGCAGGAAGGAGAACGAAAGTGCGTGTAAAACAGCATAGCTGAAAGGAACAAACAGATTGTAGACCATGTCATTGGTCCACAGTCACCCCCCACATCTGGATTTTTTCAGCTCGTTCTTTTCTTTGGCCAAAGTTGTGTTTACACGCTCACTAAATATCTGGACTCCTTTATGACTCAAGCTCTGATCTTTTCACAGCAACCAACCACAAAGATGCAGATTTTTTCAAGATTATCCAAAAGTCCCAGAGGATCAATGAGGTCAAAGGATTTATCCTGGGGATCATTAGGCTTTGATGATCTTTCACTAAAGTCAAATTTGCTTCAACGCAGGAACAAATTATGCTTAGTCCTCAGGGCGTGCTGTGTCATTTTCTGGAGGCGGGGGTCTGTTTTACTCAGGTAACGCCATGAAACGAAGCTCATTTGAGAGTAAAATGTCAAACAAAAACAACATCAGATATTACCTAAATAGCCCTAAACAATGCTTTGATGACATTAGTCAGCTTGGCCCCAAAATGGCCTGTAAGTTAAGATTTTTTTTAACAAAAAGCTTCTCTTTGGACCTTAAAATTGATTTTTTTTTAGGTTTGCCATTTAATGAGGAAACACAAATCTCTCCCATCGTTTACTGACGAACACTCTGATCCTCTTCAATTATTTTTTACGTCTTCCTATTGGTCTTTTAGTTATGATTATACCATTAAAATAAAATAAAAAATGTTGTTTTCTAGGACATAGTCTCTGCAGAGTGGCGGAAATTCATTTAAACATAAATAAATACTCAGAAATTCAATTTTTCTTTTTTTTTCTTCAAGTTTTTGAGTTTTTAACATGTCTGTGTGTCATTTTTCTTATAAAACAGAACACATGTAATAAGAAATCATTTTGTTTTTGCATTTCCGAGTATTTCTCCTTTTGTATCTGTCAATCAGACAGACTCAGCTCTAAAAGCCACGGCCCCTCAGAGGAGATTTTGGAAACAGAGGCTTCAGATCAACATGAAAAATTCATTTTTAAGACATTTAGGTTGTGAGAATTTGGTTAAAAACTTCATAATCATAATAAAAACAGTACTGGGAATATTTTTAAATAAAAAATGTAATGGATTTAAATATGTGGCCTTCATCATCAGAAAAAAATGGCACAAAAACATGTAAAATAGCACAGAATGGGACTTTTACTTGTCTTAGTGCTGTGCTTGCTTTGGTTTCTTTTGATTTCTGAAAAAACATGGTAACTTTTGCACAATTTGACTAAATAAAACAATATTCTTATCAATAAAATAAACACATAACAAAATAAAAATAATAAATCTTCCTGTCAAAATACTCCGAAGATAAAAAAAGATTCTAATTTAATCTAATTTAATGTTTTTATTTTTGATTTAATTCCAAATAATCTGACCCGGTAATCCATGAGGAGAACAGCAAACATCTTTCTAATCTTGGTTCTGGCCTTCCCATATAATTGTCCTTGACATTGAATACAAAGTTAACAATATGCAGGCCTCATGTCAGTCTGGCTGCAGGCTATAATCAGGAGGTGAATCGGGGAGCTCAGCCATGCCTGTATTCATTTGCTCAGTGCCAAAGTGCAAAATCACCACCCACTATTCCATCCAGTTTAAAGCTTTTTGTCTACATGTGTCACCGTAGACATAGTAAAGATAGACCGGCAACTCGGAAAGCTTCCACTGAGGCAATTTGTTAACTGAATTGTCTTTTTTCTGAAAAGCGCATAATTTGTTTGATACAGATGTTCGGTTATTACAGAGTATTACCAGAAAATGGATCATTTCTGGCACTGATAAAAGGATGGAAGTTTTGCTCCACGGCCTCATGGCGAGCAAAATCTGCAGACCGAGAACATTAGACGTTATATGAAAAAGATAAACTGATTCCACTTTAAAGGATTGTAATATTAAAAATGTGTTCATGCTCGGTTTCAGAACTCTAATCGAATCAATGCAATTCCTGGAGTCCAAGAAGCTGCTGTTTTTTATTTATTTATTTATTTATTTTTTTGCAGAATAGTTCTGTCTTAATGTTTTACACCTGGATTTATTTGCAAACTCCCCTCTAGGTTTCATCATGACATTTACAGATACTTTATTACACAGAATAGTTACCAATACGGATGTATTTATGATGTCAATGATGATAATAATATTAGTGGTGGTAGTAGTAAAGTAATTACTGATATCATTATATTATTGTTGTTATTATTAAATTATTATAATTAGTAGCAGTAGTGTAATTATTAATATGTGTATTCAGGTATTATTGTTATTAATAATAGTAGTAGTAGTTGTGGTAATAGTAGTCATAGTTGTAGTTGTGATAGTAGTATTAGTACTAGTAGTAGAGTAGTAATAGAAGTAGTAGTCTAGGTAATACTAGTAGTAGCAGTAGTAGAAGCAGAAGTAGTAGTGTAATTATTAATAAAATGATTATCAGGTAGTAGAGATTATATAATAATAGTTTGTATTATTGCTATTATTAGTAGTAGTAGTAGGGGTAATAACAGTTGTGGTAATAGTAGTAATAGTAGGAGCAGTAGATATAGCTGTGGTGGTTGTAGTAGTAGTAGAAGTAGTAGTAGTAGTGGTGTAGGAGTAATAACCGTTTTGGTAAAATTAATAGTAGTAGCAACAGTAGAGGTTGTAGTAGTAGTGTAATTATTAATAATATGATTAATAATTGTATTGGCATTATTAGTACTAGTAGTATAATAATAAAATGCATTATTATTATAAGTAGTAGTAGTAAAGGACGTAGTAGTAGTAGTAGTAATAATAGTAGTAGTGGTTCTAGTGCTTGCAGTGGTAGATATAGTGTATTAATAATGTTATAATTAGTAGTCGTAGTAGTAGCAGTATATAATTAATAATGATATTATTAATATTAATTAATTGGTATTATTAGTAGTTGTTGTTTTTTCTGATGCGTCTAAATCATTTGTGGCTGAAGCTGAATGAAAATGAAAACTCTTGGCCAAACCAAATATCAAATGTAAATATTAAATTTGTATTTATTATTATTTTTTAATGTTTCATATAGCCTAAAACATTTTTTTTACATGTTTTGCAAATAAAGTAAATGTTTACATCTCAGGTTAGCACCCATAGGATAGTATCCATCTGATTGGTAATGTTTCAAGGCGTTCATTGGACCCCTACAACCCATGTCTTCCACAATGCTAAGCGGTTGGTTAGCTCTGGTTGCATAGTAACCAACACGCCACTATTTAGCTTTACTTTTGTGCATTCCTAGTAGCAACATGTAGGGTATCGAGAATAACAACCTTTTAAACAGTTAAATAATACATTAACTAGGGAGGAAAAAGTACAAAATATCCAAAAATGAGTGGTTAATCACATAAAACAATGATTTTATTGTCTGGATGTTCATTCTGACATGATAGCTCAACATCATTTTATCCTTTCTAGAACCCGATCAAGGCCAGTTTCATCTGCTCTGTAAAATGTCCAATGTTCCCATTGAGGAGATCAAGAGTCACAAGATAAACCCGTCCAAAAAGTCACAAGATAAATCTGTGACTCTAATACTCATCTCTATTAACTCATTTGACAGTTTGGGAGCCTGGAGCAGTTGTTTACACAAACAAGCTTGAATCCCTTTTCATGGAAATGTTCAAAATTCAATCATGGGGAAAATGTGGAAAGTGCTTTTGTAACACTGTTAAACTCAATAGACTAATAATAATTGGGGTTTTTTAAAAGAACCCCTTGAGTATAATTCCAAACTAGTTTTTACTAAAGTAGATGACAATCATGTCAGTACTAGAGAAGTCATGAGACAGTCGGCTTAACACACTAAATCTGGCCTCTGTTGAATTATGTTATTCAGTGAATGAAAGAAGAACAGACAGGAACGATTGAGTGGACGGAGGGCAGATCGTGAGAACAGATATCAAACAGGCAGAGACACATTCAAAAATGTCCTCTGTAATTCAGCCTACCCATGGAGCATCAGTTCTATTTAGGACGCTTTTATTTTTGTTGTTGTATGGAGTGTGTGTGTGAGACTCTCCCAACGGATCTCTGGGAATCTTAGACAAACATTCAAATGCTCCGGTCCGATGTGGGAAATCAACAACCTGTTGCTCACTTAAAGGGGAATTCCCTGTTTTTTTTTTTTAGCTGAATGATGTGAATCCTAAAATTTCCTAATAATCTAGAAAAAAAAGTGGGAATTTAAACATTTCAACCCAAATCCAATGTATTTATGTCGGGCTTCCAGTTTTTTCTTTCTTAAAAGTAAGAATTTGTTTGTTAAGTTTACATAATATTTCCACTTTAACTTATATTCACAACTTTTAATGCAAAATCACCTTTTTTCTGAGCTTCTATCACAAATATTTAATATTTCTCCACAAGTATGAAAAAAACTATACATAATGAATTTCCATTCCATTTCAGATTGTGACAATTCATAATCACGATTGTAACAGGAAGCTGAAAACATTTTCAGTTTTATAGCTATACCGCAATGTGATATCCTCAGTAACATACAGTACTTCAGCATAACATTCTGTACACAAGAGCAAAAAAGTCACCAATGAATTGTGGAATCTTTTATCGCCCTCTAGTGGATTTATCAGGAAGTGCAATAAATTATTTTTGGTTACTAAAAACCCTAATATGTTTATGAAATCACCACCAGTCAGCATTAAAACCATGCCGGTGGTGATAAACTATAAAATAAAGTGTTCAGCACTTTAATTATGACTTTAATGCATAGAGACAGAAAAAAATGAAGAAAAATATGCTTACCGTTTTAGAAATTCACCAATTTGCGTTCCTTTCAAAGAGTGGGTGGACTTCAAGTGACGAGTTTCTTCCACAGTCTATAAACCATTTGTAATTTTTTTTTTTTTTTTTTCATTGGGGGCAGTTTTTTTCTTGTAGGTTGACGTCGTCGCTCTTAAAGCTCGTAAAGCTCTTTACACTTAAATAGTCTTAAAAATGTTGTCAAACCGACCCCCAAAAAATCAAATTTTGATTAATTTAAAGAGAAAATAATATTCAAAAATTTACTGTCTTGACTTTAAGGCAAAAACTCCCCCTGTTAATGTAATTCGATCGATCGATTTTTCCAACTCGATTGCTAGGGCTGCATCTTTAAGGCCGTGCAGCTACTCATGTCTAGCTTGTTTACAATCTCCAAACATGGCCGATATTTAACTTACTTATGACAGTTAGAGATCAACAGCCAAGGAAAAATTGCATTGAAATGTATTAACTGTATAAACAAGCCACTCCGAATCTTTATTTAAGTGTTTAGATTTTTTTCGCAGCTTGTTGGTTCGATTTTTAATTAATCTTAGCGAGCTATTGCTTTAGCTAGCTAGCTAGCTAACTTCACCATGACAGCGACTTCTGAAGGTAGCAGCGGCTGTAATTCTGCGAAAGGACTGGATATAAGTCTCGCAGCTCTGCAGCGGCAGGACCCATATATAAATAATATTGTGGATGTGGCCAGCCAAGTCGCTCTGTATACATATAACAACAGGACAAATGAGTGGGTACGTTTTTTCCTAACAAATTATTCCCCGTGCTAACTTAGCTTAGCTTAGCTTCAATCAGTGGCGCGTTTTGCGCAGGTATTACTTTTGATCTAAGTTAAACTTTATTTGTTTAAAGTTGTTTTTTGAAGTAATTTAGAAGTTATAGATCCTTTATGAACTAATACATATTTTTATCACCTCAATACGAGAAAATAAACTATTATTTAGTCAAGCACACTGAAACAGTTTCCATCCTGCGTCACAGAGCTTTGTTTATGGAAGCAGCAACCTAAAATACTCGATAATAATAAAAAGATTCAACATTTTTTTACGTGTTTGTTTATTTGTTTTTCAGGAGAAGACGGAAGTTGAAGGGACTCTTTTTATTTACACAAGGTAAAAAAAATGGCATACAAGTCTGCAACTTCTTATTTATTTGTGTTCATGCATTGCAATTGTAGTATGAAATTATTTTTATTTTATTTCAATAATTGTAATTTCTGTTATGGAGATACTGTGCCACTCTTTGTAATACCTTATTCCTTCTGAATATTTTTTTTATTTTATTTATTTTTATTGTGTTGCCTACTGTTTTGATTCAGATTGGCATCTCCAAGACATGGATTTACCATCATGAACCGCCTCAGCATGGACAATCTGACAGAGCCGATCACAAAGGACTTGGACTTTCAGCTCCAGGACCCTTTCCTGCTTTATCGGAACGCACGTTGTAAGTCCGAAAAACAAAAACAAATGAAAAATAACACACACATTTCCAATTTCTGCCTTATTCTTTCAGCTTTTGCTGTACATGACTATTCTTAAATACAAAAGCAAACCACTACATCACATATTTTAGTTATTGCTGTGACACTCCTCCTCGGGGTTTACTGTATACATAGATAAATATGTTTAAAGAAAGTGACGATTCCCGTATAATTCTTTTAAATACGTGTAGGCAGTGGTGAACTTTTTTTCTTGGCCGCACAAACTGCAGGAAGTGACCAACAACAATATTTAACCTTTGTTGTACTTAAATTGGAGCAAAATGCATCTTGACTACAAATAATATGTGTGGCCAATATAAATTTACATCAGTTGTGGTGCTTGGTCGCATGTAAATAACACCAGCCTCTTTGTAAATGTGAAGATACACAACAATAACAAATAAATAATGTTTGTTTACATACTTATTCCCTTAGCATAGGTTAGTTTGTCCCCGCATAACCAAATATTTAACCAATTTTTATGATTTATTATGGACCTAAAATGCTCTATTTCAACTACAATTACTCTGTTTATTCATTTTTGTGAAAAGTTGGTTTAAAGAATGACGCATCATCTTCAAAACAGTGTTGCTCCTGAGTAGAAGCCAAATGCAGTTATATTTTTATGACTAAGACACGATCTTGACGTCAAAAAGTTCTTAAGAAAAAGAACCACGTCAATCACGGGCGGCGGAATCAGTAGCTCCATTTAAGGTATTTGAGCAGGGTTATTTCAGTTTGTTTTATCACCAACTCTCTGAGACCTGCATAGGGCGCTCTCACACACAATCACATTCTTAAGTGTGCCTGTGGGACAGGAGTCTGACAGCACCACATAAGCAGGCAGCTGAGATTAGATACACTACCACAGTCGCTGATAATCTAAACACACGCTAGCTTAGAAGTAGCTATGACGAGAAGCCGTCTTGGCGTCTCCGTCATTTACAGTGACATGCATGCAAACCCGAATATTAAAATAAATTGTTTGTTTTATTAACATTGCTGGTTTCTGAACTGATTTCAACCGACTCACTTGTGGGAAGCATGAAAACACTTGAAAAGCAGTAATCACTGATTAGTGTGTCTGCTGTTAAAATGAACGGATTAGATTGGTTTATGTAAGTAAATGAGTGGGCGAATATAATGCTCAAACATAATGTTAGTTTACACTGATTGCTCTGGTTTAAGATGACTAATAAAGAGCTCAAAAGTAAGCATGAGTAATGGTTGTTATCAGAGTGATTTTTATCGTCCTTTATGTCTTCTGGGATTTAGAGGCACTTTTTGGCTTCAAAGACCCTCTTTGTAGATGTGACATAGCTGAACCAAACTTGCAGAGCCTTACATTAAGAGGATAAAAAGAAGTTATACCACATTAATATATAGATACATACTCTGAAAACATGGTTTTATTGATGACAGTGTGATTTATAGGTTTGCTGTCATGACTGCCAGTCCATTGTGACCTCTCGGTGGAGGGGTCGTGGAATCTTATCATTAGATAAACATGTGGGCCTAAGTGCTGCCGTTACTTCCTGGAATGGTGGTTGGCACAAAGTGGCAGCCCGGGCTAAAAATGAACTGTGTGGATATGTCACAGAACAAAAAAGTTTGGACTGAACAAAATGTTATTTTTCCTGTCTGAAGCCTTCAAGCTTCTCTTTTATAAACTTTTACAGCTGTGTGTGTGTTTTTTTTATTCAGTCACACCAATATTCTGAGAGAAAATTAGTATTTTAGATCTCAATTTGATTTTTTTTATCTCTTATTTTTTTATTTAGTTGATTGTTTTTTTTAATTTCCTTAAAAAATAAAAAAATGAATACTTCACATAAAAAATTCCAACAATATTGATGTTTTTCGGCAGGGATTACTTTAATTTATTTATCTAGAGTTAATTTTTGCAGCATTTTATTCACCATTTTATGTATATTTTGTGTTATTAGCTGCACCATAAACATATATATAAATATGAGCTTACACACCCTGAAACCATTGATTTTCTAAGCTGAAGAATCAATGCAGAGACAGTCTTACCTCCAGGTCGGACGTATGTATATCCCAGGTCGCGTTCCGACACCAACAAGCCTTTAAACCGGACTTCAGGTTCCTCCTTCAGCCTCTCATGTTTGGGTTTTCTCTGAAACAGGCCTCTCAGCATGGTTTCAGTCTAACATAGAAACAATCTTGAATCAAAAGTCCTCTTCTTCAGATGAAGATGGTGCAGGATTGATTTGGGGCAAACCTTCTTTTGGTGAAGTCATCCACAGGAGCAGCGGTTCTTCCCTCCTTTCATTTGAACTTGATAGGCAGCGGATGCCCGCATTCCAGTCAGACGTTAAAGACGACGCAATAATCTCGTCTTTCCTCCGAAGTTTCAGAAGCCGTTTGTGTCCTTGTTTACTCCTCCCCTTGTCATGGATTCCAATCCTCTGTAGTTGGTTTCTTTCATGTAAGGATAACTCTATAAGGATGTGTTTTACCGTTGGAGCAGTCTAACCTCCAGAAAACAGTGAAAAAAAATGAAAGTGGTCATCAAATATATGACGTGATCTTTCATATACATACAGATAAACACGCCAGTGCAACGGCGACTTTTCTTGTAGAGGAGTCATCCCATGTGCTCACTGTTTTGATTAAGTCCGGGTCCCGAAGGGTTTAAGGAGCAGATCTCATAATCACAGAGTTTTACTCCAACTTTGAAGTTCAAACTCTGGTGTTTGTCGTCCAGAAATTATGAAACATTCCCGCTAATTTAGTCTTCCTGGTTTCTCAGTTGAATAGTTCTTGGCTTGAGATTTTAAACTCTTCAGTGTCCAAAAAGTAGTTCCCTCCGCCTCCTCTTTTTCTGCTTAGATTTTGGAGCTGGTGGTTCCTTCTCCCGCCCTCTTCTTGTCAGTTTTGCTCTTTTTTTGCCAGTTTTTGTCCCCAATAAGCCACCGTAGCTGTTTATATTTAGTCAAATTCATCTTTTTTTGTGGTTTTTATTTTTCTCCTGTCAGATGTTGCAGGAAATAATACTTCTTTTAACATTTCACAGTCTCATTCAGCTGTTGTGTTTTTAGAATTCATTACTTATAAGTTTTAACACACCTGGTCAAGCGTCTTTGCTTCTATTTCAGCTTCATTTTTGTCTGCACTTTTCCAGCTCCCTGACGTTAACTGTGTCTTCCAAACATCCCCTGTGAGCACTAAGTGGCTCCGACTCCACCAGTCAGTCCCCCTCTACAGTTACTTATTTGGTACACGGCTGATTTTTCCCAGGCTCAACTTAACTCTGTGTGTGTGTCTCTGCTTCCCCCCTCTGTCTGTTTCCCTCATCCACAGTGACCTCTGTGGTCGCTCTGTCTGTGTGAGAATATGAGCTGTCTGTGGAGCCCTCGCTTGATATTTTTTTTCTCTTTCCTGTTTTAATGCTGCATCGTATATTTGTTTAGAAAGCAGATTAAGATGTCAGATATTCTATTTAATTAGTTTATTAGCAGAATAAAATAATCAAATGTATCTGTTTTTTTATCCAAATGTATAATTATTCCCTCCAATTTTTTTAATTAGTTTTTTACGCTAAATATTTTAATTTACCTTTGTGAAAAATTAAAAAAATATCAATATTTACTAGTAATCTGATGTGCGTAATCTAACTTATGAAGCTCCAAAGGCTCGTGTTTAAACATCTTATGAAACTACGGGCTTCAGAACGATTCTTCCAGCAGGAAATGATGCTAGCAGTCACATATCTGAAGCCTGTTTAAATGTCACAGCATCAAAATGTAACTTTTAATATCTGCTTTGATTTGATTGTCATGGAAATGCTACGTCAGAAAGCTCATTCTGCCGTCTGCTGACCTTTTTGTAAAATTAGATTAAAACAGAAAAAAAACAGCAAGTCAGTTTACCTTTTTACTTATTTATTTGGTTATGACTGTTCTTGACTGTGACATTATTGTTAGCACTAATATATGTATATATATATTTAATTAATTTAGAAGTCTCTTTCTTCTTCTTCTCTCAGTGGTTATTCATGGAATTTGGTTCTATGATAAGGAAGACTGCCAACGCATTGCCCAAAGGATGAAGATGTAAGTTTTTTTATGATTAACATATTAGATTTTATCCAAGCAGAAAATTAGATTTGTTGTAGGAAATAAATATTTAAATGAGATTTTTTTTTAAGTTAATAAATGCCAGAATGTTTCACTTGAAGACCAATGATCTATCTTAGGACACTTTCTATCAAAACAGACGATCATCACAAAAAGACTAAACATTCTAGTTATATGCCATGTTTAATATCACTTCTTATTTCTGTGCAGTCTAACCCATCAGGAGCAGCTCCTGGCTCACACCCAGCATGGCTGGTTGTTACCAGGAGGGGGAGGAGGAGGAGGAGGAGTAATAGGAGCTGGAAGAGAGGGAGGAAGTAGTAAGACAAAGCCAGTGGACATCATCCAGATGCTGACCAAAGCGCGCAGCGACTTTGACAAAGTATGATACCAGCACAGATGAGCAGGAACCAACACTGTAGTTATTATTTTGTTGTAGCATTCCTTCAAAATAAAAGCGTTTTTTTTTTTTGTTTTTTTTTTTTAAATCAGGAGAAACCTCCCTCTGAACCAAAAGAAATTGGTGGCAGTAGTGTCCTTTTTGGAAACCCCAACCTCATCAAACCAATACCAGTTAAACCACACACTCAGGTTTGATTATGTTCCGATTCTGTCTCGGACTCAATTTGTGCTTAAAACCTTTTTTTATTTACCTTCAGATCAGCTTTTGTTTAGTAAAAATACTTGCTTACTTTATTTTTGTTTAGTTTTAGTTACATAATAAATTATCCTACATTATATTGTGTTATAATATATTACACTACATAGAAATTAAATATATTCTTCTTTTTTTGTTGGTTTCTAGAGCAGTGAGGGTTCTGAGCCTAAGGCTCTGTCTTTGGCCACCCTGTTTGGATCTCAGCCCTCCTCTAAAGCTGACCCCCCTCCTGCTGGGAGTTCTGCCACAACCACAGGAAAAGCCGCTCGCCCCCCTGTGGCTCGCACGTTGACCTACGACGATGCTGTAACCTCATCCGTTGGACACATTGCTCTCGCCGGGGGCCCAGATGGAGACGTCCGTCCGCTACCTGGTGAAGAGACCGGAAATGTTGTCGCCGTTATGCAGAGTCCCTCCACATCCAATCAGCCTCCGCAGAATGAACCCCAACACTGCCCAGCCATCGCAAAGCTGATGCAGGGACAGAGGAGTGTTGGAGGCGGCCTACAAACCCTCTCTGAGTCCCCGGAGAACAGGCTGTGCGACAACAGGGTGCCACTGGACCACCACCACCACCTGTATCATCACCACCATCAGGAGCACCACCACCACCACCATCATCACCAGCAGCAGCTTCACCCCGATCCCATAAAGAAGCTCTTTCAGAGTCATCCACTTCCTCAGCTGGCGACCACCTTCTCCTCTGCCGTCCGGCCCATCGCTTGTTGCTCCAATCCGCCTCCTCTACAGCAGCACTCTCACCTCTCCCCCCATTTCGTAGCAGGAGAGTCTCCCTCGTGCTCTCACCTTCAAGTACAACAAAGCCAGCAGCTGTTTTTCAGACTTCCAGAGTCCCAGACAGAAGAGCAGCACAGCAGCCAAACAGCCTCAGCCACACTGGGAACAGGTGGGGTTCTGTCTCATCACGTAAACAGAAACACAACATCCAATATTAAAAACTCATTTAAGTATATATAGTAAACTGATTTGAAAACAAATATAATACTTAATAGTTGGAGGATTTTTTAAATTTATTTTTAATACAAATAATTTTAAATTAAATCTGTTTTAAGCTACAAAATGGGCATTTAGTGCTCGTTCGAGAACCTGCATTATGTGCTTTCTTGATTTGACCTATAATGTTCACACTGGACAAGCAGGGAGGGGCTTCTTCCTCTTCTTCTACTGTTTACTAGCTCATGTCCGCCACCTATAGTTGAAAGACGTTTGGTGTGAAATGTCAAAGCCGTAAAAATCTCATGAATCTTTTTCTTTCACATCTTTATTCCAGTATATGAAAGACTTGGAGTCGGATAATTCCGTTTGGGCACAAACTGAAATTATTAATTTCTCCTCCATGAAAAGTGAAACTGAAAACTGCCCGTCCTACTTTTTTTTTTTTAAATAGTTTCTTGTGATAATGAAATATTGGATCTTGTTATCTCAAGAAAACTACATTTGTTTTCTCGTGATAATGAGATAAAAAGTTGTTTTTTAGTCTATTTTTTGATTTATTAGTGGATCTACGCTCTTCAAACGTCTTAATTCTGTCTCGTGTACCAGCCCCCTCCCTTTATTTCCCTAAAACCCCCTAACAAACAGGTTGATTGACAGAACTCCGGGCTGACGAGCGTCTCTGCATGATGCGTTCACTGATCTCCAGACGTTAGCAAACTAAAACAGCTGCTCAGCTCAATTCACTACAATACTTTTGTCATTTTTTCTACAAGTTTCTTTGATAAACTGCTTTGTTTTGTTGCGGATGTCTGGAGCTTCATTATCCCGTTATCATACATTTAATTTTGTTTTGTCGTGATAATGAGACAGTGGATCTCGTTGTCATGAGAAAATGACATGAAAAAGTAGCTCTTTTTTGGGTTTCCTAGTTTTTCCAAAGATGTTTTTAGCATTACACTTTGCATTTTAAATGTATCTTTTCTGTCTTTGTTTTTTTCAGGCCTGCCATCTCAATTACAAGGAGTGGTTTCACCTCACGAACTCCTCCAGAAGCTGCAGTTGGTCCAGCAGGAGCAGAGCCTGACCTCTCTTGATCTGCCTCGACCTCATCCTGGATTGGCGCCTCGATTCCTGGGGCCAAACCAAAACCTCTGTGCCAGTTCGTCAGCAGGACCAGCCGCAGGTCAAAAAGCTGCCCTGCAGTGTCAGGTACATCGCACTCTCAATAGCTGGTAAACGTATTTCACCGCTCGTGTTGTTTCCGAGCTACAAAACTCCTGAAGATTTTGACATTTTCTCTCTCTATTTAATCAAGTTCCTTTCTGAGATGAATGAAATGGTAATTTATTCATTTCTTCAACCTCTCCTTGTGTTCAGGTCATCTCTCCCCAGCGGATACCAGCCACCGTGCCCCCCACTCAGCTCCTCGCCCCCAGCGTGTTCACTCAGACAAAGTCCAGCAGCGGCTTGTCTGCCGTTGTTCAGGAAAGCCATTCTTCACCCGCAACCCTGCCTCAACCCTCCCAGCAGGAGGAGGCCAGAGTCCTCTCCAAAAGCCAGCTTCAAGCCACGCTGCTGCATTTAATCCAGGTAAAAGAAACACCTTCCAGAAGTCAGACTTCACATTGAAAGCACAATGCTGCTTTCCAATATTTTACGAGCCAAAAACATGCTCTGCATGTGCCAGCGAACCGACATTTGTTACCGAGTTGCTTCTCTGTGTGTTTCAGACTGACAGCTCATTTCTGAACTCCATCTACGAAGCATACGTCAGCCGATTCGCTAACAGCTCCAGCACCAAGTACTGATGACTCTTCACACCCTGTCTGCACTCAGTCACACTCCATCTGTTCTCAGATGGATTCTGACTGCCAAGAAGAATGTACTGCATCCATTTCACAATCCCAGCTTGTCTCTATTGACAAAGTTTTTCTTCTTTTTCAGAAAATAGAAGCGTTCTATTTTGCTAAATTTAAATATTTTTGTACAGGTAGCAACAATAGTTTGCATCATTTACTAATTTAACCCCACAATGCATCTATTGAATTTGGAACTACTTTATGTAGGTCAGAAGCAGATTCTATCTTTTAGTAAATTTTGATTTTTTTCTCAATTATTAAATGTTGCAAGAACAGTTTAAAAAATGACAAATCTTAAAAGGTTTTAGCCCAGATTTTAAAATCTCATAAATTCATGTGTTGCCCACCATCTTTTTTTTCTTGACAA
>NC_050534.1:12524176-12530838 GCF_002922805.2 Oryzias melastigma | reverse complement strand
AGTCAAATCCTCCAGCCTCCAACATGCATCGGTTTTCAGTTGTGACAGAGGAATGTGTCCACACCTGTAACACACCTGGTGCTTCAATCGTCAACATCTTAGGGATTTACAAGAAAAAGGAAACTGTTGATACGCACTACCTCACAAACTGCTAGTTTACGGGTACTTTTGTTAAACAGTAGAAACAATGTTAGCTTGTTTTTTCCCCCTTTCAATTAGATATTTTTGACTATTTTTAAGCAAGAATATACATTCACTGTGGGTCTCTGAAAGCATTTTATTAACACAGTTATGCCGCGTTTTCATGTCATGTTCGGGGTTCGTATGTCGCTCGTGCTTTAAACTTGCACATTGCTAATTGTTACTGTAGCAACCAGACAAAACCAGCAGCAATGTAAATAATATGTTTGAAGACAAAAGAGAAAAAATCCATTCCTATTTTTGTACTTGAGAAGCAATAGTAGGCTCTAATTAGAAAAAAAAAACATTTAAATGTTAAATGTGTTCATCATTCACTCATTTGACAGTTTATTCCATTTTAAAATGAAATGTGATTCATTTAAAAATGTAATTTTAGTAGAAATATCTCTGGGATATTTGCTGTTCCATTACATTAAATTTTTTTAAAGCCGCCTCTGGTGTTGCTGACTGTTTTTGGTTCAGTGGTGCTTTGATTGTTGTTGTAAGGATTCTCTCATTATGATTTAGTCACTTTGTAGTTTCAATCAACTTAAAAACTGAGATTAATCTTCTTTTTTTTCTACAGACTATTGTTTTGTATGGAGCCCCTAAAAGGACATCAAAGTGAAAAAAAATAATAATAATTTGAAGTATTTCTTTTTGTAAATTGAAGTGGAAAAAAATCTGGTTCGTCACTGATGTGCACTAGTTACAGACCAGAATTTTCTTTACATTTTTAGGGATTTTTTTTTTTATGTCCCTTTAGGGGCTCCGTAGTTTTGAACGCTTTTTGCTAATTATTCTCAGCAAACAGTCGGGAAACATTACATTTTAAATTTAACTCCACAAACTAATCAATCACGGAATTTTATAAATTTCTATTTACAAGTTCAAGTTGTCAGATCTGCATTTAGGTCAGATTATTTCAGAAGATCTGTCTAATAAATCATTTCTGCTGTCCCTCATTTTTGTAAAAGATGGTAAAACTAGAATAAGATTTTAATAATTACTACAATTGAAGTTTTTGCATAATCATAGTGAAAAAAATATTTTTTACTTCGGCTTAAGTTGATTTTTTTCCATTCTATTATTTCACTGCAAAAACACAAAATCTCAAAAGTATTTTTGTTTTGATTCAATGTCGTATGACTTTGATGGGAGACGAAATAAACTTCTTTGTAACTTTACAGCAACGATTTATTTTAAGGGAATAAATCCTGAAAATCTTGAGTCGCTTGATCTTAAAAACATCTAACTTTAAGCAATTTCATAAATAAAACAGGTTGTTTTTATTGCATAATATTTGTGAGCAGAATCTTTCTTTTTTTTCTTGGTTTAGGAAAAAGTTTCGTTGACTCTTAATTGATAAGATTTAATTTTAAATAATTGTGGGCTGGATTGCCTAAATACTATATCTGAGGGGCAAAGAGTTTGAATATAAATATTTAAAGGCATAAAACTATTTTTTTGAGCAATACAAGCTTATTTTAGACCATATTTCCAACTACCAGAGCAATATACCTAAATATGTTTTTTTTTTTTTTTGCTGTCTTTAAGATTTAATATTGTCTTTATATTGGGCAGGATATCACATTTTATTTGAGATAAATTCTTCTTGTTCCATTTGTAGATTTTTTTCAATTTAATAAGAGAAAAACATATTTTGTTCTATATTTCTGTATTGTTTTGAAGACCGTTTTATTGAGGTGTACAGAAAAATCGATTTGGTGATATATCTTGATATTTCATTTGGCGATACTTAATTTAAAATGCTGATGAGATGATTTTGAATTAATTATTTATAATCTTACACAAATAGTGAAACATGGTTATGGTATAGTCTTGGGATATATCGCGATACGTATCGTATTGCCAGACTCTTGCCAATAAACACTCCTACTTTTTACTAGTTTGTAGATATATAATATGAAACCTTCTCAAAAGTATTTTTATGTTGTTTTTAAATGTGGTTGTCCCTTCGTTTGTCATTTTCTACCTTCTTCCCTACATCTTTCTGCAGGTAACGTCTTGAACTTGAAACCCAGAAAGAAAAGGAAAGAAAAGTTTCATTTAAATGAACCCTCAAATGTTCCTTTCCAAAACACTTGGACCTTCTAAATATTTATCATTTTCATCAATAAACTTTATTCTCTTAGAGATGAGGTGGTTCCAGATCATTGGTTTAGCTGATGTAGCTAAAAGTAAAGGCTGACCATGGGGTCTGGAGTAATCAATGACTTGTGGTCTGTGTGTGTGTGAGAGTGTGAGTGTGTATCCATGCTCAGAGAGGCGGGCTCCAACCTGATTTGGCCACTACTGTGGTCTCAGATGGAATATGTCGTGCTGCATGAAGTAGTTCAGCCCTGGATGTTCAACTTGTGATGGATATGGTGTTTCCTAAGAGTTGAATTTACAGCCGCTTGGCTTTGGTACGACTTCACCGACTTAGCAAAAGTTGGAGTTCGTAGGCAAAGGTAAGTTTTTTTCTGCTTAAAGCATCAATTCTTCCATTACAATAAGATTTTTAGTGTTATTTACTGATGAGTATTAGTGCATTTTAAACAAATATGAAAGTATGAAATGTGACAGCTGATGAAAAATTGAGAGAGAATAAAATGTTTGTTTAGTTTTAGCATCAAAAGGCTTTTATTTTGGAATTTCATTGATCCTAAACAATTGACATTCAGTGCTTTCTGCTTATCAAGATAAAATATCAGGAAAAAGGAGCCAAATTGGGATGATGGAGTCCTACTTTTTTTTGTTTTTATGCATAAATCTATTAGGTTTTGTGATTTTTTATTATTATTTTGCATGCAGCATCTCCACTATATATCATTAAACTGATCTCTGTCTGACGCAGCATTATTGTTTTATGCCCATTCCCAGATTGTTTTATTGCGTTTTCATTTGTGTAACAGCACCAGCAGATGTTTTGTTGTGTGTTTGCTTGTGTAGCAGTTCAGGGAAGACGTGGCAGCTGGTCGAATGAGTGTGTTTGCCTCTAGTTGGACAGTTGCATGTGTGTGTTGATGGTATGACATCCATTTAATATTTTTCTAGAGGAGAAGTGTTCTAAAGCATCACAACAAACAAAGACACCTTTTTTTTCATTTTTCTCTGCTTATTGTTTTCTAAAATATTAATTATTATCTCACATTATTATCAAAAACGTAAAAATAAGATGTGAATTTTACTATTTTTTTTTGTTTTTTTTTTCAATGTGCATATTTAAGAATGTCAAATGAGCCGCAATACTCAGATGAGATGGAAATGTTGGACAAATGCTGGACACACGCAGCGATCCATAAACTGGAATATAGGTCACACCCTCGCCATGAGTTTTGTTTGAATTCTAATGAAATATGCACGCCTGTCAGGCATGGAGAGTCCACTAGATGTCTCCATGTGTTAATACGGAAAAATAAAAGTCATCAGTGCATAGGTTCTTGTTTCCTTCTCCCCTTTTTTTTACTGCTTAATGACATTTTTGTTATCACTAATTCAAATATGATTAAATTAAGGGAAAAAAAACAGGAGGAAAGTGGAGAAAGTGTTAAAAAATAAGATGGGAAAACGAGCAAAAAACGGACAGCTTTTGACAGAAGATGAAGGAAAGAGATTGTGAGGGGAGCGTGAGACGAATGGAGAGAGAAAGAAGGGAGGAGGGGTTTAATCCCGCCTGGATTATGGTATAAACTGGTGCTGAAAGGAGGAACAGATACTGTGGAGTGCAACTATCCATCCATCAATCCATCTGTCTTCCTCTGATGCTGTTTTTTATATAGATATAACTTTTTGAAAAACAAAAAAATTCCCCCTTTTTTTAAATATTTTTTTGGAGAATATGTCCGGAAATATTCCTGAAAGTGGCAGAATTTTACTGAGGAGCGAACTTCACCGGGACGTCCCAAGACTTTTGTCACGCCGTTTTATCCCGGGCTCCAAATGAGGATTCATGGAAGAGAGGCGAGGATGATGGGAGTATCAGGAATCAGATTAGTCACCCCGCAGAGGGAGGTGTAGGAGGATGACAAGACGCCGCTGTGACCCCCTGTGCACGGCAGTGACCTCTGACACAGGAGACAAAAGCTTCGTAGGTTCCTTCCTAAAGCGGAATAACCAGCTTAGCTGATATCAAATCACTCCATCAGACATTGCTTTGGAATCTGAACATTTCTAAAAAAAAACGGCATGCAGCTAAAGCTTTGACAGCAGGACACAGTGAGTACTGACTTCTTTTTTTTCACAAAGTCAAGGAGGCTTTTGATTTGTCCTTCTTAAACACAGCAGCTTCTCCGTATTGTTGTTTAAGGCCAACTAAACTCTTAATTCTGTGATCCGTTTTTAGGTCGACATCTGTTGTCACATGACTTTTCCTGACCTTCAGGGTCTTGCGTAGCACTTGACCATAGTTTGGACAGAAAAATATGTTTTAAATCTGTGTAAAGTTTCATTGTAATTTGTAAAAAAAAAAAAAAAGAAATCATCAAATTTTCAGGCTTTTATTTTGTAAATGTTGCAACTTCTACTGGTTTTCCTTTAAGTTTTGGTAAGTATTCCAGTGTTAGCTTTTGTTTGAAGCTTGGTTACACAGTCAGTGGATGTTTTTGTGTTGGACACAAGATGCTGACATCATGTATTGAAGCGGGTGGCAGATTTCCAGAGCTGGTTGACTTTTAATGCTCGTTTTGTTACTGTACTTCATCATCTTTTATGTTGAACATTTACCCAAATAAGAGATGAAGAAAAGTAAACATGGTGTCTTTTATCAATTCCCATTGTTTATTTAACTTCTTCCTCTAGGTCACGAACTGGCGGCCCATGGGCCATTTGTGGACCCCAAGTTGATATTTTACGGCCCTCGCATTAATAGGAAAGTTCAATGTCTACTAAGTAAAATCTTCTGCATGCCCACACTTCTTTGATGATAACTTTGTATTTGCTTTGATATGTTTCAGCTTTCTTTATGCTTAAAACTGCGTTTGCTATTGTCGTTGGATCTGGTCGTCAGAAAAGTCCTTAGCAACAGTTGCTAGGGTCGTTAGCTCCACAGGATACGCAGAAGATATTGCTTAGTAGTACATAGACATGGATAGATGTTCAATAAACTTGTTCAGTAGACATAGACAATGGACTAAAGATTTTGACATTTGTGCCAAAAACATATTTTTGGCACAAATGGAACCCCATACAGCCCAGACTCTGCCTTCAGTGGCCCCAAGGTAAATTAAGTTTGAGAACTCTGATTTGGGTATTAAATATCCATTAAACACAGTTTTTATGGCCTTTTATGGTTTGAATCCATTTCATGACCCCTTTCGGTGTACTATGTAATCTATGAATTAAAAAAAATAAATAAAACAGAGCGTTGCAATTTACTACGCTTAATTGTTTTTTCTATTATAACAGCTAAATTTTAAGTGTTAAAACCCACAATTTTAAAAAAGCATTCTTGTTTCAATTATGTTAAAAAACTAACATAATTAGATGAATTGTTAAATTATATTCTTAATAAATTAAAAAAAAATACTTGGAAGATTAGAGATTATTAATGATCTTGTGACATTTTCTGCAGAAAAATGTGTAGATTTTACTGCATGCTTCTGTGAACTTTTTTTGTTAAAAATAATAATCTCCTCTTTTTTTTTGTTTGTCTGAAAATCACATTTTACAAACCAAACTCCTATTTAATGTAATTGAAGGTTGCAACTCTTGCTGGGCTGATGCAGATTGCAGCAGCTGCAGGGATGAGCCGCTGGAGTACAGGGAAAGCTGGGAATGCCGTCCGATTGGAGAGAACTGGGCCACGCAGAAGGAGGCTCGTGATGCTGATGTGGATTACGCTCTTCAGCGTGCTGTGCCTGACGGTTGACGGCCAGATGAAGATCCCACCAGAAACGTGAGTACAGCTGTGCAGCTTGTTACCCAGTGGACAAACTGTCAGGATCTTAGGTCATTTTAAGGTCAAGCATACTTCCAAAATTATAAAATGTCTTTTTTGTGTGCTGACGCCTTAAAACTTAAACTTGTGACATTATTTTTAATGATAGAGGACATATATAAAGAAAATTAAGCTCAAAATTCAATTTTTACGTATTTAGAATTTTGATTTTCTGAAATTTCTAATGAACTGCTGCCACTCTGCAGAAACTATGTCTTGAAAAACGACAGGTTTTACAATTTTACTTAAAAACGTCATAATCATAATTAAAAGACCACTGGGAACACTTAAAATAGCTCAAACGATGGTCTGAATGGGACTTTAAGCACTGTATTTGTGTGCGTTCTTATAAGCATAGAAACAGAAGAGCCCTCACTAAAGATGGATGTCGGGTAAATGAGTCATTGATGTCCCTCATAGATTTGGCATCTTATTCATGATCCATATGGCCCGTCTGGCCCCCTCTGGTGCACATATGACTGCCAAACTACCCCACAGTCTTGTACTGAAACATAAACAGACGCTTGGTTGATCAATTACA
>NC_050534.1:12489931-12523525 GCF_002922805.2 Oryzias melastigma | reverse complement strand
TTTTTTTGGCAAAGATTATAGCAAGGTTTTGTGAAGGTGATAGTTATTCGGCTTATTGTTGTTTAGCATATAAAGTAAATTTGATTATAATAAAATAGATTTTAATTGAATTTGCTGGTTTAGTTTGCTTACAAAAAACATTTTTTTCTTTGAAATGAATAAAGGCAGCAAATAAACACCAGCACAGTGTCATCTGTCAAAAACTGATTTTAATGCAGTGTGGTGTTATAGTCCTGTGGGAACGCAGCTTAGTGAGGTCTTTGGGAACCAGAAAAATGTGCAATATATGGAAAAAAAGGACATCTGCAGGGTCAGGAATACAGTTCATTGGATCTGATTATCAATCTTGTGTTGTAGAGTGCAAAAGCAACAAAACAACACAAGAGGAACTCACTTCACAAAATCCTCTTACAAAGAACCAAATAGCCACTCGGATCACAAATTCTCAAACAACCCATCATCAAAACCTGTCAGTGACCAGCCTCCCATAGTAAGACCTGCTGACTCAGACGAAAGGGGGCGGAGCTCAAAAGGCTTACACAAATTTGAGATCTTTTAAAAAACGGATGCATTTTTCTGATGCATACATTAGATTTCTACACATAAGTCTTTATCTCAAAGGGAAAATGTGGTCCTCGCCAACAATATGACTGAGGATTAAAGCTTTGTGAGATGACAGAGTTCAGCAAGCAGCAAAGGTCACTGAACACAAAATACACGGCCTTGGCTGAGGGAGATTTAGTCGCTAGCCCCTGTTGTCCTGGACTTTAACAAAGCCATGACTGAAACGTTTCAGGTCAGATGGGTCAACTCGACATCACTCTGGTACCAGGAGAGCACAGAACAAATGGTAATCTGCTGCAATAGCTGCATTAATGTTGATGACTAGGACTCCATTTTTAAAAAATGTGAATTCAGAAAACTATAAAATGGATATGTTTTGTTCGTTATATAAAATCCTCAAATTTCATACATTCTTAAAGTGACCTCTCCCAGTAAAAGTCTTAATATTGTCACAATAAGAAGATTTTCATTTACTTTTAATTTTTTTGATTATCTTGATTCTCAACCCATCATCATATATTTTTTAATCTCTCTATAGAAGAACTCTCTGGTCTTCCATTCAATATTTTTAATCTTCCCATCCTCTCATCCATTCATTCTTCTTCTTATTCTCACCTATGTGTTTCTTTTATCCCGCACAAGGCTGGTTCCACCTGCACATTGTAATTGTAATTTTACTAAACATTTTAAAATAAAAAATATTGAGGAAAATTCATGGCTTCCTTCCATAAATTTTTTTGACGGTTGTGTTAACTGGCTTGTTTTGCTGTGTGAATTTACCATTTTGACTTAAAAATCCACTTTGTCGGGGATTGTGGTTTAGTGCATGTGTCAAAGTCAAGGCCCGCGGGCCGCAACCGGTCCACAGGGTAATTATATCCGGCCCTCCAGATCTTTGTATATTAGTATTAATAACGGCCCGATGTTATCTTGTAACATCCCAATTTAGACAAAATATATATTTTATGAAGTGCAAAATATTGACAGTTATTTAAGGTTTAGGTTGATATATTCTGGAATAATATTCTATGGGGTCAAATCAGGATCAGCTTAAAGTGAACGATAAAAACAGATTGAAAACTTGAAAAATAGATGTTGTAACTGAAAAAAAAAGAAGTGAAAATTTGAAGAAAAAAAACAAGTGAAGATTTGAAAAAAAAACTCTTACTTTTCAAATCTTCAGTTTTTTTTTTTTCAAATTTTCATTTTTTTTTTCAGGTTTCAAATTTTTACTTTCTTTTCTCAAATTTTCAGTTCCAACATCTATTTTTCAAGTTTTCAATCTGTTTTTTCGTTCACTTTAGGCTGATCCTGATTTGACCCCATAATATTCCTGCCTGTTTTTAATTCATATTTATATAAAAACAATGTTTTAAAAGTTTAAACAATTTAATATTTTTATGTATTCAATATTTGCTCTAAAATATATAAGAATATATATATAAAATTCCATTCATCGGTTTTCTAAACTTGCTTAATCTTTGTCAAGATTGGGTGGATGCTGGAGCCTATCCCAACCACAGTTGACTTTAAATTTTCAAAAAATAAATATTTTTGTACATCTAAATGAATAAAGAATAAGGAGAAATTAATTAATTTGTGTATACTCCTCAGAAGACTGAAAGTAAAGAAGGAGGAAAGTAAAAGTAATTTTCTGTAAATCTAATTTGTAAAGGATATCTCTGCATACCGCAGTGAGATTGATTAAATTAACTCAGTTGTAAACGATTTTAAAATGACTTTGAATGACCAAATCATATGAGACAAATGTCACGACTGAAAAAGAAAATATATCTGACAGAGTCCTGTGATATTGTTCTTCAAACACACCAGCAGACGTTTGCCTCAGCCCTCCCTGTAAATTATCAGTGACATGGTGATTCCCCCCATAGTTTGAGCCATCTGTCGCATCCTGTCTGTTGCATTACCGTGCACAAGCAGCATTCACATGAAAGGATTTGTAGCCGAGCTGCATATTATGAAGCACAGAATAACCTTTTGACCCACCAGACACTGTCACCTTCAGAATAATCAGCTTTAATCTCCTGTTTGTGAATCTCTTTTCCTTTTTTATTCTGCTGTGTAATTCACACTAAAGCAAAAGCTCCATATCATGCTAACACAAGACTTATATTGAAGTCTTTATAATAATATTATGCTTATTTAGTTTTTTTTTCTATTTAACCCTTTAACTGCCTGCTCAACCAAATGTTGGGAAACGTTTAGAAGACATAAAAATATTGATTGTGTGTTTTACTCCCTGATGTACGGAGCCCCTAAAAGGAAATTAAGGCGAAAAAAATTGATGTAATTTTTTTTTTTTTTCCAAAAAATTAAAACAAAAAAAAAATAATTCTGGTTAGTAAAGGGTGTGAATCAATAAGTAACAAGAACATCTTTTTTCGTTAATTCAATTTTTAGAAAAGAAAAAAAAAAACAGTTTTTATCTGATGTGCAACCAGAATTTTTTTTACCACCTTAATTTTTAGAAAAAAACAAGTTCTAGTTAGTAACCAAAACTCTCTTTTTTTACTTCAACTTTTTACAGAGTCCCTAAGTAATTTTTAGAAAAAAAAAAAAATATACATATATATATATATATACCTTGATGTCTCTTTGGGGGTTCCATACCAAGGCATTAAGCAGCAATAAAAAATACATTTTTTGGTGTTTTTCTTTTTTTTTTTCATTTTTGTGTAGTTGAAGGGTTAAGTTAATTTTGAAGAAATATTTTACAATCTAAACTTGTCTGCATTTCTGATTTCTCTACAGTTATAAACTCATTTTGGTTGGTTTCTGCTGCTTTTGGGTATCACACTGATCATATTTCTCTTTTTTTTCCAGTGTACAGCAGTGGGCTGTTTCCTTTGGAAAAGAAATAGCTGCTCTATCTGCCAAATACTCCGGTGCTAAACTTCTGCAAAAGGTAATAAATCCCACAAATGATGCACACATGGATGTAGTGTCCACTGATGGATGCATGAACAGTCGTGTTAGTGAATCTATCCTGCGCTGATGCTACACTCTCTTTTAATAGTAGCCTTCTTAGATGTGTTTTTAGGGATTCAAGTTGTTTTATTTTCTTATTTTATCCAACTTCCAACACATTCTAGGAGGATGCATCACTTATTGTTCTACCAAATGAGTCCTTATTGTTCATTTATGCTGGAGGGGAGTTGATGATGGCAGCAATAGGGACTGTACGCCATAAAAAAACACATCCTATAGATATTACCAAAAAAATGAACAATTTTAACCAAATTTGTTGCAAAATTTTGAGTAAAATACCTTAACCCAACAGCTAAGAAAATATAAAATTTTAGTAAAGCATGAGTAAATATTAACCCACTCTTCTGGGTAAAAATGACCAAAGCAAAACAGCTAAAAAATCTTCAATTTGAATTAGGAATTGGTAAATATATAACTTTTATGTGTAAAAATGACCTAGAAAAATTATAAGCAAATTTACCCTTGTTTAGGGTCTTTTTTTGTGTATGTTTTTTTTAATTTTACTTTTTGATCATGTTCTTGCTTTAACTTGGCTTGTTATCTTTTTCTAACTTATGGACAACAAAAAGAACGCTTGAAAAAGATCATCCGAAAAACCTGTATAATAAAAACTGTAAAGCTATTGCACATTGAATCTTTTTTAAATTATAAAATGTAATTGCAAAAAAAATCTACATTGACTCCTCGTAAAAACAAAGAGGCAATAAATACTTTGACCTAATATAAAAAAAATGTTTTTTTTTATGTACGGGGCAACTATGTTGATGTGAATATATCTCCTCATTTAAATTTTTGCTGCCTATAGTTGTCCTTTTTTGAACAAAGAACAAAAAAATAAAAAAAAATTTCACATGTATTTCACACATTTTAAGGTACTGATAAAAGGGTAGCATGGGTACAATGTACTCGTTATAATTAAACATACAATCATACATTTCTAATTTGACCCTCTTGTAAGTAAATCCCTCCAGAAAATAGTGTTTAAAAATAGTACAATTACATAAAAATAAAATAAATAAATACAAATTAAAAATTATAAAAAATAAAAATAAATAAAAATAATTAAATATTGTTTAAAAATGTATTGGCTTCCCTTTACACGGATGAAAAATACAGCTTTTTTGGAAGTTGTTGCATAAATATCACCGATGTACAAAGCAATTAAAAAAAAAAAATGTTAAAATGAGACAATCTGTCAACATCAATCAGAATCCAGCAAACTGGCCCATATTTTCTTTACAACTTTTTTATTAAATGCAGATCACAATTTAAAGTCAGACTTAACCTAAGTACCATTCAGAACTGTCTTGTACTAATTACTATGTGCAGACTTTTACCTGCATGTTGGCCTGCAGAATCCCCAGCAGCTCTTTTTGCCATCTGTCATACCTAAGCTAAGAGTCAGCGCTCACACATGTGAATCTATTGTACATATGAAGTATTTACTCCAGAAAATCATTTAAGAGTGAAAAATAAAGCATAGAAGCAAAATAAATGCTGAGTCTTTGTCATCATAGTTTTGAAAAGTTGTGACAAGCTTCAATAATAATAGTAATACCTGCTAAGGTTTATTTTAGTTACATATACAGTATCTATTTTTTAGCATATTTCTTATTTTTTTTCATCAGTTTTAACATTGCATTAAGTTGATTATTTGTTTTTTTTTCCAAACATTTTCTAAATATGCTTTGTACACAACTGAGTTTTATTTGTTTTTTTTTTCTTATTACAAACATATTGGCATTTCAGTTGTACATATAACCCAAAATCCTCCAAAGATTCTCATTTCTGCATTTTTTAAAATTAATTTAATACTCATAAGCTTAAAAGTGTAACTGAGTGCATTAATTACACCTTTTTATATTTATTACTTTTTAATTTTTTTGTTTATTATTTTGTTGTACTTATTTTGTGTTAAATGTGTTGTACAGAAATACAAAGACATTGAAGGCGCTGTGAAGATAGAAGAGGTGGACGGTGAAGAGCTTGTGAAGAAGTTTGCAGAGGAAATGGAAGAAATGCTCGGGAGGAAGATGAAATCTGTCAAGGTAACTCCTCTAGGTTTTTAATTAGCACTGAAATGATCGTGTGTTTCATGATTGTGATTGTTGACAGTGATTCTGTTGATCATTTACACTTTATATTGTTGCAGAAGCTGGCTGAGGCAGCAGAGGATGCTGATCTGGTCCATGAATACAACGAAACACTGCAGGTGTGTCACACCACTTCAGTTATATACGTTTTACTTTCTTCTTTCTTTTTACTTTTGTATTTTTTATGTTCTAATGTGACAAAGTTCTTGTTTGAGCCAATAAAGTAGAGTTGGCACAGCAGTTGCAGACTTTGTGAGAATTTTTTTATTCCATTGAAGAAGAAAAGGAGAGAAAAACGAGCTACAAAAATAAAATATTACGTTTTTTAAGTAGTTACAGCTACAAAAAAAGTAAATCAAATCAATAGGACATAATCAACTAAAATTACTTCAATTTTTTAAGTTTGAAAGACGGCCTTCAGCTTCACAAAACCAAACTGCACCACTTTATAGTATTTAGCCCCTCCCACAGGCCAATTAAATAAATATTTAATAAAAAAAAATATAGTAATATTTCTTACTCAAGTAAAAATTCTCATAAAATTAACACAACTACCCTAACCAAAAATAAGTACACTCAAGTTTATTTTAAGTGTACTTTTTAAAAACAAAAATCAAGTTTACTTCTTAGGTACTTATTAGTGATAAACTTTACAAGTGCATATGTTCATGTTAAGTATACTTAGATTATAATTAGAAAATATACTACGAGTCTACATATATTTAGTATATATTTGTCACTGTCCTTAAACTTTTTCTTACACAGCATTAAAAGTGGAGTAGATGTATTTTTGGAATACTTCCAGTATTTTTAAATTTATTTTAATAACACTAATTAGTAGAAGTTTATGACTTGTAAACCTTAAAAGCGACATTAGGTAGACTTCAAGGTTCATAAACTTAGAGTAAACTTCAAGTTTATTGCCAGTAAACTAATACTAAACTAGACGGTTACTTTAAGTATACTTCTAAGTATACGTTCTTAAACTAAAAGTGAGCTAATTTAGTCCCAAGAAGTATACTTGTTCATAAACTGCCAACATACTTTTTAATTATTTGTACACTTCAGGAAATATACTTTACTATACTTAAGAATACTTGAAAAAATATACTGAAAGTATACAAATAACCAAATTTAAATGAATATACACTCACCGAAAAGATAGTGACGGACTATTCGGTGACAAGTGATGTCACTTCCTGTTCTATGACAGGATAAATGCTCCGGTTTAAAGGTGTGTCAGGTGTGGAAATACAGAGATGTAGACTGAATTTCTGGTGCTCTCCTGCAACCTTTGATGCTGCTTCATCACATTTATCCATTAGCTGCAAAAAGAAGAAGCAACATTTCTGGCTATTAATACATAAACTGGTTTCTCTTCGATGTTTTCTCGTAGTTTGACTACTTTAACTCTCTGCTGATCAACACTGTGGATGAAGATGGAAATCCAATCCCACTCGGGGGGGAATTCCCCTTAGAGAGGAACGAACATTTCAATAAACTGCCAGTCAACACACAGCAGAGTAACATCCAAGTTCCTACAAACGTCTACAATCAAGGTGAAGCAACAACAACAAAAAATCCCACACAAGATTGTTCATTATTTTTCACGATTTCTTAATTGCTGTTTTCCAGATCCAGATATTTTAAACGGAGTCTACATGTCTGAAGCTTTAAATGACATTTTTGTGGATAACTTCCAAAAAGATCCAACCCTCACCTGGCAGTACTTTGGCAGCTCTACAGGCTTCTTCAGGCTTTACCCAGGTACATCCAAATACTAACGGTTACAACTGCATCTTTAATTTGCTATGTAGACTTTTAGAGCTTAAATTAAAGTGTTACCACAGCATAAGGAGAGGTTATGTCATTCTCCAAAACCAAATCATTGTGTTTACTCAGCTGTCTAAGACAATATCTTTAAATTTGAGTACAAATATGACTAAAATGTCATTTTAACATGGTTAAGGAATGACAAAATATCCCTCCTGATTAATTGTATGAATTCTACAGATATATATGGACTCTAATTTTTGCTCATTTAATCTAACAAGCTATGTGTTTTCCTTTAGGTATCCAGTGGACCCCTGATGAAAATGGCGTGGTGACCTTTGACTGCAGAAACAGAAACTGGTAGGGCGATATTCCTGTCAACTGCAGATCTATTAAGGATCTGTTTCTCTTTTTCTTCTGTGTCAGGCTGCTGTAACCAGCAGCTTTTGGATTGACTGGTCCTCGTTGAATCAGCAGCATTAGACACTGAAGGACGGAAAGTTTTCAAAGAGCTGCTCAACCTAAAAAAAACATTTCCTTATGCAATGCAGTTTGCTTAGTTAAACTACTCCCTGCATGAAAGTATGACCAGAAAAAAATGTTAAGATGGCTGTCAGCCAGGAAAATTCAAGTCAGGTGTTGAATAAAGTATTTATGTTACTTTAAACAGATTAGAGTCACATTTAAACAACTGAGTCACATTAAAAAACTGTAATTTTTGAGCAGATTTCAGTTTAATAACAAACATTAACACAGGAAATAAACCCACTGAAATAACATCAGTTACATAAATTGTTGCTTAAAGCAAACCTTCCTACAAATCAGACATATACACTCATACACTGACATCAATACACATAACAATAGGTGTGTATACTGACAAGTGTCTGGCGATACGATGTGTATCGCGATATATTCCAAGACTACTTGGACAATCCTTTTTTAAAGAGTATGACTTAATACACATATTTCGTGGTCATAAAATTCTAAAATGTATTTGTATTTAATGATCACAACATAAAGCACTAGCTGAATCTCATATACAAGTTGCATTTTAGATCCGATACAAGTATCGCCACATGAAGTATCGCGATACATATCGCCAAATCGATTTTTCCCTACACCCTTTCATGGCAAACAACCTATATATTGAGATTTGATTACACATTTTTTACTGTTCATTTTATAGTAAGTAAAAATTCAGTTTCCTTAAAAAAAGGTCAATATTTTGATAACTTTTCTACATTTGTTAATGCTTTAGTGTTGCTTTAATATTAATGATAATAATAGTTTATTTAATAGGGAAAGTGCAATAAAAAAGATGATTCCATTTGGTTAAAAAGGCCAGGCTAAAGACTTATTATACAAATAGATAAAATACAAAATTTTTACAAGATCAAAACAGGCTTATCTTTAAATTTTGACATCTGAAGGTGTTGGCAAGCCACAATTTTTACATTTGTTGTGAAGGTTTTGTATCTAGTCTGCAATTTAATCTCCTCTGGTACTGAGTTCTAGACACTTCAAAACCTTACTTTTAAAACTACAACAAAATATCTATAAACAACCGGCATGTTTTTGGCTGCACAAGTCTTACATCTAAGTAAAAAAAAAAAAAAAAAAATCTTCTAATGTTGCAAAAACACAGTTTAACCTTAATCATATAATATGCTTTTGTAGTTTAATCGCGCAAACCATTTTGAGTTAAACCTCTTAACCTGGTTGACCATATTTCTTAAAAATACTTCTTTTTTGACAGTCAGAAATGAGGAAACGAAGTTTGAAAGTGAATATTTAATTAGTCAAAATACAAAGCCATTTGACTGATGAAAGGTTTTACTGCTGTAAAACGGAGAAATAAGAATCAGTTCTTACAAAATATTTTAAAAAAAGGATTGTTGCCCATTTCTAACATTAAAAAGTATAAGTGGAAGGATTTATCCTCCATTGAAGATTTCCCAGTATAGATGGGAAATGTAGTTCACTTCAGAGGTCATTTTTCATATGTCACAATCTGGAAAAGAGGAAGTGACAGGAACTCAGAGGTGCTTTTGAACGGACTTTCTCTGGAAAGCGGAAATCAAAGAGCTAGACAGCGGATGCCTGGAAAGCTTCTGTTCTCTGCTGCTGCAGGGAAAATCTCATTTGCGTTAATTAGCTTGGAAAAGAAGGGGATGGTGATAAGGAGATGATGGAAAGCACAACAGGAAGAGCAGAGAAACATATAACGGGATCAGGATTTAATTCCGTCTGCTCTGCCCTAACCCCTACACAAATTTCCTTGGAGGTTAAAAATACTTCCTGAGCCTCATTTCGGCACCTCCTCTTTTTGTCTTTTCAGGTACATCCAAGCGGCTACGTCTCCCAAAGACGTCATAATCGTGGTGGACGTCAGTGGCAGCATGAAGGGACTGAGGCTGACGATAGCCAAACACACAATCAACACAATCCTGGACACACTGGGAGAAAATGATTTTGTTAACATTATAGCCGTAAGTACACAACAGTTAGAGCAACTACTAGGGATGTCCCGATCCGATCACGTGATCGGAAATCGGGGCCGATCACGTGATTTGGGACTTGATCGGAATCGGACTCCTTTGTCCGATCAGGATCGGATATTTCATTTATTCTCATTATGATCAGAGCTTTATATTTCATCTTTTCATTCCGGATAAATACTCCACTACAAGTCTGCATGTCATGAAAAGATCACAAAATGTCATTACCAGAAAACGCAGCAGAAAACGGCAGCAGCTCAAGCAGAAGGCTAACTTGTAAACAAAGCTAGCTAGAAAGCTAACTTCCTGGACCAATAACTCTTTTAAAAACGCTTTAAACTGACAGCAAGTGTCTCTATTGGTTTGTCATAACTCAAACAACAACCTCTAAAGGTATTCCAACAGAAAAAGACAGAGTTTTGTTTCTTTTTATTGTGAAGCTCTTCATGCTGCAGACAGATGGCTAAACAGCAGCTGCTAACTGCTACATGCTAGCGCCGTGATTTAACTCCTTAGGACCCGAGCTGTCCTCTGATATGCCTGATTTATTTATCTGACAGATAAATAACAGTTAAGAAAATGAACTACTGTGGTAGTAAAACCGAAAATGTGATGTCTTAAGAATTTAAAAAAGAAGCACATAATCTTAAAAATAAATAAATAAAACTATGTGGCTAGTAGCAACTTTATGACAAATGCGAGAATAATCCTGGTATTACATATGTGTAATCGTATGGCTCCTGCAAATCCTCTGCTTTTATGCTGATTATACACAGAGCTTATGGCTTCACTTCTTTAGATGTTTTTGACCAAATTGCTGCAGGATTTATAAAAAATTGTGTCACTTTTTTTGTAACAAACAAACAGGCACAATTTCATTTTCCAAAAAAGTGTGATTACTACAATGAACGCCTCATTTATAATAATAAAAAAAAGCCTCAATTGTTCTTTTTTAAGAGTAAAAATAGCAAATACAATGAATTTATTATTACGTTTCCATAGAAGGAACAGCCACACAATCTGAACATACATTTTAATAAAATAAAAAAATAATTTAATTTCCTTAGAGAGTAGTTAAAATTTTAAATTACTTATGCATGTCTTTGTTTACGGATTATTCCCTCTACTTCAGCTGACATATTTTGTTCTTTTTCCCTCTAGTACAGCGACTATGTCCGCTATGTGGAGCCGTGTTTCAAGGGCATTTTGGTGCAAGCCGACCTGGATAACAGAGAGGTAAGTAATACAAGCTTAGACGACAGATGCACACAGACTCACAGCCAATTAAAACAACTACCGGCCGCGGATTTATTTCCATTAGTCCTTTGACGACAAGGATTCAGATCAGTCACACTTTCGCACAACCATGACAAATATGAATATGTAACAAGATAATTGTGTAATAACATGATATTGACACAATTAAAGCTACTTTTTGTAGATATTAATCAAATTATTTATTGATAATTGAAGATTTGATTTGAATATTTTACATTTTTAAGTTTCCATGAGACATTTTTGCACTTATCTACTAATATTTTGGCTTAAATATGAGTATTTTTTTTATTGCTTTGTTGATTAGTAGTATTTATGGAAATATTGCCGACTAAAGTCACCAACTATTTTAAAAAATAAATATATTTGTGTAATTTTTTATCTGCTTTTCCTCTGCATCTCTGCGGTTCGTCCTCGTCCCATCTTTTCCATTAATTTTCCACGCCTCATCATATTACTCTCCTCATTCTTGCTCTTCTTTTTGTCCCGCTTCCCTTCCTTTCCGCCGTTTTTCATCCCAACACCTGCTCAGTCTGTTCAGTCTTGGCATGTGTGTGTCTGTTGGACGTATGCCCTACTTTCACTCCCCTTCACATCACTGCAGATCAGGTGAGGCCACTGGCTGGCATCAATCTTAAGCAGGTCACATGACCTCTCAGGATGGGATTTGGTTGGCTGAAGGCCTTAAGAGGCAGTGCTGAGAGAGAATGGGCTTACAGATGTTGCTGTCACACTTGCTAAAACACAAGCAGGAATTCAGGCAGCAGTTGGCTTCACAAACAACTGTTTTAGTTGTATTGTGCAGATTTTGTCATATATTTCTATATTTTTACACTTTATACTCAGTTTGCTCACCTTTTTAGTAATATTTCTGGTGTGATATGACCAATTTGTGCATCAGTGCAACATTAAATTAAGGATAATGGGTAAACTTATGTCTGCCTTTAAAATGATTTAAAGTAGCATTTGGAAAAGTGGTCAGTTATTGTCCACAAACATAGACTTCAAGCCTGATAATTTGATTTTTTTTTTTAGATTATCAATTCAAATTTATTTATTTTTTCCTTTTTTTTACATTTTTTTTGTAAATTGTTAAAATATAAAAAAAAATAATACATGCAAGCATCTCTTTGTTGGTTCTACAATAATAATAATTGAGAATCCCAAAATTAATAACAATAAACTGCATTAAAATGTGTATTTTTGCCATATTTTACACAGTTTCTACTTTGAATTCAGATGCTACGTTCCTAGAGCGTGTGCTTCATCATAGCAAATGTGCAGCAGTACATGAACACCTTAATTAATCCTCATTACCTTCAGGCACTGGGGTAACTTCCCTGTTATGGGTCAGTGTGCCAGGAAGCTCCCGGTGATCCATCCTCTCTCCTGCTCCCTTTTCATGGTGGCACTTTCACCGATATTTATCTCAAAGACTTTGCTCATTCAGTTTTGTGTGTTTTTTTTATTTCCAGCATTTCAAGCTGCTGATCGACGAGCTTCATGTGAGAGGAGAAGGAAAAGTGAAAAATGCAATGAAGGAGTCTTTTAAGATCCTGAATGAGGTCTGTTCTTATTTTAAAAGACACTTTCTCACTTAAAACCATGAGTGTAATCTCTTAGAATTGTGAGGAACATTTTTTAAGCACTCTCCATGAGTTGATTTGAACTGTTAAGTCTGTCGTGCGTTTAGGCTGCAGCGCAGGGGCAGGGCAGCCTGTGCAACCAGGCCATCATGCTGATAACAGACGGCGCCATGGAAGACTTCCAGGATGTCTTTCAGGAGTTTAATTGGCCCGATCGACGAGTAAGACACACAGGAACTTAACGATGGACAAAAACAAGCATCAGTGGCATTAAAAAAAAAAAACTCCTTGTCTCTGCAGGTTCGAGTCTTCACCTATCTAATTGGACGGGAAATGACATTTGCAGAAAATGTCAAATGGATCGCCTGCAACAATAAAGGTAAAATGAGATGACTAATGATACTAGTTAGCGTTTATCTAGAGGTAAAGTTTGAGCTGTTGAAACAATGTGAAATAAAAAAATAAATAATTCTCTAAAAATTAGTTACTCCAAGCAAAAAAAATAAAATGTCACTTTTGCATTCATATATTGATTTACAAGTGCTCAGGAATTTTGTCCTTAAAGTAAAATAAAAGAAGAAATTCCAAAGTGCTCAATAATTTTGAGCTTTAACATACAGACTTTTTTATGCAGTTTTAGCTTTGATTAAAGTCTTAAAGTTCCCAATCTTAAATAATTGAGTTAGTTCTAAGCATTCTTTAACTTTATCCATGTGTAAATGTGTGTTTCTGTGTGTTCTACAGGCTATTACACACACGTGTCCACACTGGCTGATGTCCAGGAAAATGTTATGGAATATCTCCATGTTCTCAGCAGGCCGATGGTTATCAACCACGACCACGACATAATCTGGACCGAAGCCTACATGGACAGTGTGGTCAGTCTGCTCTTTTTTTAATGGATTTTATTTTTGTCATATTGATATTTCACGCTGAATGTTTGCATTTTTTTTGTAGAAAGCATCAAAATCATGTAAATGTCTGAATAGAGAGTTTAACTGTCATTTTATTTCAGTTTTATTCTATAGTACCAGATTATAACCATAGAGCTTTATGTAGAATTAAAAAAATCTCAGATTATGAGGATTACAATGTAACATTTCTCAATTGGCATTTATATTTATGGTACCATAAACATTTGAAGAACTGAACTTATTATTATTAATATATTATTAGTATTATTATTATCAATGTCCAGAAAATGACACATTTGCATCTAACAGTAAGAGACTTCCAGCAGGCTTGAAGTTCCGACATGCTTTGACCTTTTGGGTCATGGATATAAAATGTTAAAAATATTTTACATAAATTATGAAATCCAATCCGATTTCTGCTATTTCTTTCAACGACAACAATCAGTTATTTCCATCTGCAAACGTTTTACAAAACCTCTCTGGTTACATGAAAATCAGCTTTTGCAGTTAATTTAAAGCAGGTAAAATATTAGGTTGAAAAAAAATTTGATTTTTTTTGTTGAGAAATTATCAAGCGTATGTCTGTGTAGGTAACACGTACAGTATACTAGCTTAATTTTACTTAGAAAAACTGAATTCTTGATTAAACAGCTAGTCCCTGCTTGAATGTTTTTAGATATTTGTATCTAGATAGAGTCTGATCTGTTTTCATACGTCACATGTAAGGTGTTTCATTTCATGCAGTTAATTGTTTGTCCCATTCATTCTTCACCTTCAGCTTCCTAATAAAAATGAGGTAATAATATTGGACGTAGCTCAGCTTTGCTGATGTTAGTCATATAATGTGTAATGTAATGCTTAGTCTCTGTAGTGTCCTTTAGTTTTGTCATTTGGTTGCCAAAACTAATAGTTCATTGTTATTGATAACTCAATTCCTTGTAGATTAGGATTGTCAAATTTAAATTTACAAGAAAGGTTTAACATTTAATAACAATTAATATTTTAATAAACTGTTTTAGCCAGTTCTAAATGTACTGTTTTGAACCACAATTGTTACAGTTACGGTCTTGAATCTGACAGAAGAAATGGGAATTTTACTGTTTTTTTAATTGTTGTTTTACAGCTGTTCAACACTCAGGCACAAAGTCTGCTCATGATGACTTCAGTAGCAATGCCTGTGTTCAGCAAAAAGGAAGAAACTGTAAGTCGTGTTATTGCTACACAAAGTAGTTGTTTTTATTCCCTCTTTTGGATAATCCCTTCAGGGGTCACCGCAGTACATAGAGCAGTTATTTTATAGAAAATTGTTGGAAATCCTTTTGGGAAAGTCTCATATTTATAGGTCATTGTTTACATCCAATAGTGGAGATAGAGGGAGTAGAAGACTTTGAAATGGGTAAAATGAGAACAACAGTCAAATGAAACGATAAAAAATACATATTTCAAGCAGTTTTATTTTAGTTATTGTCAATAATATTAAAACCGCAGTTTTAATGTAATGCAGTAGCAAGAAAATAGTTTCTTGAAAGATAAATGCACCTCTGCAAAGGAGTATAAACACAATATATCCACAAACTGAACCTTTACAGCAAAAGGAACAAAATATTTTTAATTCTAGTCTAAATATTCTCTGAATGGCTTGACCCAAAACAACCCATAGTGACCTCAGTGTAACAGAAAAATATCTAAATTTTGTTTCTGTTGTGAATTACACAGTTTGTGCATATTTACATAGTTAATACAAAATTATTGAGTAAATATTTTGCAACTGTGTGTAATTTTTGAGAGATGCATGCGCAAATTTGTGGCTTTCCATGACTGTTCCACGTATATCCACTAATGTCTAACGGACTGTTGGATAACTTTTATATTGCGAATTCGACACACATATCACGTTAAAATCACATAATTGACACGCAAATCACTAATAAAGGTAATATAAACAGCCCAATAATCATGCACGGTTTATGCATAATTTGTGTATTGTGTGACGGGTATATAAATCGGCCGAGCTTTCATCGCTCCACCCATTGCTAGTCTGGCAGGCTTTGAAAGAGGGTCAAGCAAGGTGGGAGCAGTTTTACAAATAAAACTCTGGATGCACACTGGGCCCAACTGAATTGCAAGCGAAAGGGATCAATAACCGCCAGGAAATGCACCATAAAAAACAATGTATTGGCCATGAAAATAGCAAATTTTTACGCCCCTTTTATGGCAACACAGGACAATGTAATTTACATACTACTTTTAAAACAAGTGTTAAAAGCAGCGTTTTTCATGGCCAATACAATGTTTTTTACAGTGCTTTTCCTGGCGGTTATTAACTCGTTTTGCTTGCCATAAAAAGACGGCGTAATTTACATGCTACTTTTAGAATCTGCGTAAAAAGCAGTCGTTTTTATGGCCAATACGCCATTTCTTAACTACACTTTTCCTGGCGGTTATTGACCCCTTTTGCTTGCCATAACAAGACGGCGTAATTTACACACTACTTTTAGAACATGCATAAAGAGTGGTGTTTTTCATGGCCAATTCGGAAGGTTTTTTACAGCACTTTTTGTGTTGATTAACCCCTTTTGCTTGCCATAACAAGACGATGTAATTTATGTGCTACTTTTAAAATGTGCGTAAAAAGCTGCTTTTTTATGGCCAATATCCCGTCTTTTAGCACACCTTTCCAGGCAGTTATTGACCCCTTTTGCTTGCCACAACAAGACGGCGTAATTTATATATTACTTTTCAAACCTGCACAAAAAGCTTTCTTTGTCATGGCCAATTCCCTTTCGCTTCCTGTAACAAGACAGCGTAATTTACTTGCTACTTTTAAAACAGGCGTAAAAAGCGGTATTTTTTTATGGCCATTTTTTAAGGTGCTTTTCCTGGTGATTATTGACCCCTTTGGCTTGCCATACTTACTCGTACTTCTTCCATGGTTTTGATAATTTTATATAAAGGATCACAACTTTTCTAACTTTTTTGCAGTATACTCACATACAGTATCGCCTATTTTGATCTGTGCAATATGCGTAAAACATACGTAGCAACAATGGGACACAGCCTCTATGTTGTCAACTAATTAAATTAGTATTTAATCAGATGGTAGAAGCCATTTTAAGCAGTGAATCTGTCAACTTGAAGAGCAAGAGACCTTTCAGTTTACATTTTTTCCGATCCATGACTGTTTTTTTTTTTTCACAGTTCAAAAGATGTGTATTTGTTTAACTTGTACAAGCATTCTGTGTACTTGTAATGGTCTGGCTCCCAGCCCAGAATTTTTTCTGCCTCTCCAGCACTAACAGCTGTAGATTGGCTCCATTTTAACCGTGACCCTGAACCTTACCACTAAATGTAACACAAACAGGATGTTTGATTTTACCACTAATGGAGATCAAATGGTTTCAAGAGACTATCACTCTGAACTCCTTTCTTTTGTTGCAAGTTATCTCATGGGATTTTGCTGGGGGTCGTGGGAACTGATGTGGCTTTGAGAGAATTGATGAGATTAGCTCCAAGATACAAGGTAAGTCATCAATTAGACACACTAATCAGACTCGGTATTAAAACCACATGTTAATTGGTGGTTAATTAAAATTAAGACGTTTGATGTTCCCTGAGATTGTCCTCATCTGTCCTTACAGCTGGGTATCCAAGGTTACGCCTTCCTCATCACCAATAATGGTTACATCCTGTCTCATCCTGAACTACGACCTTTGGTAAAGAGTAACTTTGAGCTTTTGAGTCTAACTGACTGCACATACCCTATTTATTGGCTTTGCTTTTTCTTTGTCTGTATAGTATAAAGAAGGGAAGAAGCTGAAGCCCAAACCTAACTATAACAGTGTTGACTTATCCGAGGTGGAGTGGGAAGACACTGAGGAAAAAGTAACAAACCCTTTTTTATATTTTCTGATTAATAAACTCAGTCAAATTTAGCTCCACATGAGTGTTTTCTGTGTGTTTAACAGCTGAGGACCGCCATGGTCAAAGGAGAAACAGGAACTCTGTCTTTAGATGTGAGAACCTCAGTGGATAAAGGAGTGAGTCCTTTTAGAGAGTTTATCAAGCAGTCGCTCTATCTGATTTCAATTATTGGTTTTATTTCCATGGTGTGTTCTGTGCTGTATTTTCAAACGTGCTCATCTATGCTTCACAGAGAAGAGTGTTGTTCTTGAGAAATGATTACTTTTACACAGACATCAAAGAAACGCCGTTCAGGTTGGTCTTGTATTTTTTGTGCCTAACATCCATAGATGCATTAAATAACATGATTGATATTGGAATTATATAAAGACCCACTCCAATGAAACATTTTTTTTTTTTTACCATATTCTTGTTGCCTTTTTTCTCATGATGGAGAACAGAGGGAAAATTAAGGTCAAAATGTTGTTTTTGAGTATTTCTTCATTCATACCATTGTAAATCAGGGACAGATAAAAAAAAGCAATTAAAAAAAAAGAGGAGCGTGAACAAAGAGATAATGGGAAATGAGGGAAGGCTTACCCTCCAATAGTCACGCACACAATTCAGAGGTGAATTTCTAATGAACTCCTGCCGCTCTGCAGAAACTATGTCCTACCTACTACCTGGAACTAGTGATGGACACTGATTCTTTTAGATTCTGCGTAAAAAGCAGTAGTTTTTAGGGTCAATACGCCATTTTTTATTACGCTTTTCTTGGTGGTTATTGACCCCTTTTGCTTGCCATAACAAGACGGCTTAATTTACACGCTACTTTTAGAACATGCATAAAGAGCTGTGTTTTTCATGGCCAATTCCGCTGTTTTTTTTACAGCACTTTTCGTGGTGATCGACCCCTTTCGCTTGCCATAACAAGACGATGTAATGTATGTGCTACTTTTAAAATGTGCGTAAAAAGCAGCGTTTTTTTATGGGCAATATGCCGTCTTTTACCACGCCTTTCCAGGCAGTTATTGACCTCTTTTGCTTGCCACAACAAGACGGCGTAATTTATATATTACTTTTCAAACCTGCACAAAAAGCTTTATTTGTCATGGCCAATTCGCCACTCTGCAGAAACTATGTCCTACCTACTACCTGGAACTAGTGATGGACACTGATTCTTTCTCAGAAGCCGATTCGTTTGATTCCTATAAAGAATTAGCTCTTTCAATTCTCGACTCTTTATAAAGGATTTTTGTGGGCCTTTACTTTACTTTTCAAAAAATAAGTGTCTGTGTGTTTAAAAATTCTTCAATGTGTAGTGTACATGAGAAGCCTTAGAAATGCCACATTTTTTGCCTTTATTATAATACAAACCATTATTTTGTTAAATATTTAAATTAAATGTTGGCATGTAAGTTTTTTTGTTTGCGAGTCCCCAATTTATTTTAACGTCCCTTTTTGGGTCTAGGATAGGGTAGGGGTGTCAAACTCAATCACACAGGGGCCAAAATCCAAAACAGACCATAGGTCGCGGGCCGAACAGGATAAACATTTATTGAACACTCTAAAACTAAATTTTTTTTATTTAAAATTGTTACTTTTTAACATAATTATGAAAGATAATATAGATATATAGCATTACATGTGATAATGCTAGTGGGAAGGCTGTAAGCTGAATTTGGCCGCTGAAGCTGATAGCAAAAAACGCTGAAGCTGATAGACAGCTAAAATATTAGCTAAATGCCAAATTAGCCTAAAAAACAGGTTAGCTAAAACAGCTAGCATTTAGCTAAAAAATAGCTAAACTTTAGAATAGCCTAAAAAAACTGAGAAAAGCCTAAATTAGCCAAAACAGCTAGCATGTAAATATTAGCCTAACTCTAAAGCAGCCTAAATAAAGACTTTAAAAAGCTTAAGTTAGCCAAAATTGCTAGCATGTTTTGGCTAACTTTAGCTAATCTCCAAAATAGCCTAAAAGATCTTAGTAATTGCCAAAATAATTTAAAAAGCTAGCAAAGTAACAATTTTTAAAAGTTTAAAATCACAAATTTTTAAGATAAATATGAACAACAAAAAGGTAGACATATTATTCCAGAATAAATCATCTTAAACCTTGAATAACTTTCAATATTGGGATCCCTTTTGTACAATAGATTAAAAGATGATTGGAGTGGGACTTTAATAAGTTCATTATCTCTAAATCTAATATTATATGGCTTTTGGATGAGTGTATTACTAAAATATGGTTCTTATTTTTGTTGACAGTCTTGGTATCGTGTTGAGTCGGGGATATGGAGAGTATATCTTCACAGGAAATGTTTCAGTCGAGGATGGTACGCTTTTTTTTATTTTTTATTTCTTTCAACTTTAGTTTCTAACTTCCTTTCTCACTTAGTTTATTTTTTCTTCAGGTCTTCATGACTTACTGACTCCAGATCTGACCATAGCCAACGAGTGGTGAGTTCCTATTGCAGACTATAGATGGGTAAACTTTTAACTAATAATTTCACTTTAATCCAACTCTGTAGGACCTATTGTGAGACTGACATCGACCCAGCACACCGTAAACTGACCCAACTGGAAGCAGTGAAGAAATACCTGACAGGAAAAGAACCAGATCTGGACTGTATGTATATGAAATACTATATTCTAAATAAAAGTTGTTATTTAAAATAAAATAAAGCATACTGTCTTTGCTCAATTTAGGTGATTCTCAGCTTTTGCAGCAAACTTTATACGACGCTGTGGTCTCAGCTCCTATGGAAGCGTACTGGACCGCACTAATGCTCAACACATCGGGGTTAATAGGAACATTAACCTTTTAATTGTATTTTTTTTAATTACTTGAAAACCGTCTTTTGTTTACTACTTTCCCCTCTTTTTTTGCATCTACATTCTCTCTCAGTATGGATGATGGGATTGAAACAGCTTTTTTGGGGACTCGTTCAGGTCTACTGAGATTCCAGAGATACGCTGGGATCGAAAAAAGAACCGGCAGGTGAGTAATGTAATTATATGTAACTTTTTATTCCAAATCAAATAAAAACAGTGTTGCAAAATTATATTAAATCTGCCAAAAAGTCAAATCTGTCACCCCTGCTGTGGTAAATTAGAAAGTCATCAGCACAATACTAATTTTTGCAAACTTTTTTAATTTCTTTATAAACTTTAATATTATTCATCTTTATGTAGAATTTTAAAGCATGTTAGATTAGTTTAAATATTGATTTCCTGGGTGCTTTCACTTGTTTTAACCTTTTATTTCATTTTTTAAGCGTGGGTTAAATATTTTTTTTCCCTTTATTCTGTGATTTTTCTTCTTCTTTCCTTCCTCAAGGATATTTTCGTCTCTCCACAGGTCTTTCCTGACCTCCACAGACATGGAGAATATGTTCACCCTGGATCACTTCCCAGTATGGTACCGCAGGGCAGCTGAGTATCCAGCTGGGCAGTTTCTTTACTACATGCCCAGACAAGACACAAGAGGTAGAGGACACACCAGTTATTAGCATAAACGCTTACACAAAAACTCCACAAACTTTGCGTTTTAGTTTCCCACTTATCTCTAATTATCTGCAAGTTGTTTTATTTAATCTATTCCAACTGTTCTTTTGTCCACATCACTGTGTAGTTGTGTTTAAGTCAACAGAAACTGTCTTCTTCAGACCATTTTTTCTTTATTTTTCTTCTCTAAAAAGAAAAACTATAAAGAATCTTTAACAACTGCAGCCATTGTTGTTATCATCACATCATACTAACTACATTCTAGTTTAAATAAATTAATTTTATAATAAAATGTTTCAAAATAAAAAGAAAAAAAGGATTTTATGAACATTAGAGGTTCAATAAAATTAATTTTAACCCACCTTTAGCATATATAATTTATTTCAAGTTTGATATTTTTGTAAAATATGTTTAAATAAAGCTACACTTTCACATAAGACAAAAACTTTCAATTAAAAATGTTACATTATATTTTAAAAACTGTATTTTTAATTGAATTATTTGAGGAATTATTGAAAAAAATAAAACTAAACAAGAATATAAATGTATGCAGCGATATATCAAACTTAGGATAACTAAGCATGACTTGATGGGAAAATACATTAGCATACATCCACATTTACATGTAAATAATTCAATTATAATTCCTCTAGAAGCTCTTATTCATACACATTGAAACCCTTAACTATTAAATTTGTTAAAAGGAAAAATAGTTACTAGATGTGCTAAAGTTAAGATGAGGGGGAAAGAAAAGTCTGTCATTTTCAGATACATTCAGAGACTATGAGGCTGACTATAGTGCCACCTTGAGTGCGGAGGCGGTGGGACATCCAGAGGAGCAGGGAGGGCGAAAACGCAGGGAGACCAAAGAGGAGGATGAGCAGGGTAGAGATCTGCTATGGATATTTGGCATGATTCCTGTTCAGTTCTTCCTTGCAAGTTGTATTTTTCTCCCTGCTGTAATGCACCAACAATGCACTCATATAAAGCTTCCTGTTGGAACTTCAAAAGCATGCAAAAAATAAAATAAAAGTCAGGAATCCTCTCCTCGCTTTTGGACTCACATTAATGCTTTTATTTAGATTTATTTTAGATTTTCCCACATCTCATGCTCCTAATCATTTTTTCATACATTTTTTTTATTGCATGATTTTTATTATTATTTTTTGTGTTTGTTTCAAAAGGATTGATTGCAGAAATACTGTATAAACGCATCAAATAAGGATTTGCAACACACACATGTACTTGTTTTGAATGTATTATTTGATCTGTTCCCTCCATCTGTTTTAGATAGGACATCCAATAATCTGTTTGTGGCATCTGTTGTCACAAGGATGATAAATAGAATTGTTGGATTTCTTTTGTATTTTTAAGCCTAATATTCAAAATAAGTAAGAAATAAAAAAAAATAATAATAATAAAACCCATCTGTCATTTATTTGCATGTACATATAGAGCATTCATGCATGTTTGAAGGAAATGCATGTATTTTTTAGTGCATGTAGTTAAAGTTGTCTTTTAAAGTCTAAAATAAATTTGTGTTGTTCTACCAGCAGGAAGAATAGTGATCAGTGCCACTGCTGTCACTGTGACTGTGGGGAAGAAAACCGCCATCGCTGGAGGTAGGACGATGCGTTTTGGTGAAATATCCGTCTGGTTGTTTCACTCCTGCAGTTTGCAACACCTTTAAACAGTTTACCAAACTGAGATTTATCAAAAAATACAAACAGAAATTGAATTAAAGCCACAAAGTGCAATTAAAATTAACCATACAGAGAGAATAACTCATATTAAATTTATATTTCCTGTGTTTTCATTTTAGTTTATTATCTTTACCAGACATGCACTCCCCAGAATGCAAATTATTAATAAAGTCAGCATAAAAACACAGAGTTATCAGTTCATAGTCTTTTAGTCAGCTGGTACTTACATAATATAAAATTATTTCCTATTTTTATTTCTTTTTGTGTTGCACCTGGTGGTTTTGAGCATCAAATTTTGCATCTCAAAGTTGATTTGTTGGTCAAAATATGGATGTTTCTTTGTGTTTTTACTCTCATTCAAATTATTTAATAAAAACACCAAGATATCAACACGATTTACTGTGTTAAAAAATAATATTTTAAGCTGTCCAACAAAATATCTTTGTATAATAGAAATATAATTAATGTCAAGTTTGTTTTTTTACCTGTTGCAATTGTGTTATTGTAATAGATTTAGTTATAGCTAAGAAAATTTAACACACTGAAGTCTTAAGTGGTAAAAATAAAATAAGTATTTAAATATAACTATAATTATTAATATATCTAATTGTCTTCCTTCCATTTTTTTTTGTGTGTCCAGCATCGTCTTTGCTAAATATTTGCATCGACGATATTTATTTAATGTCTGTCTGTGTTCCAGCTGAGTTTGAGTCTAAGTCTTTTAAAAAAAATGATAAATTTTACATTTTTCATCTTTTTACATAACTTCTGCTCATCAAAGCTTCAGAAACGTTAGAAATGAATTGCTTCAGTTTGAAGAAACACATGTGATCAGTGTGTTGTGTATGTGCTGTGCTTTAGATTTGAATTGAAACTCAAAATATGGATTCATTTTGGTTAATATGAGATTTATTTTACTTACTTTTAAAACCCAGTATTTGTGGCGGAGAGGTCAACTCCTGATCAGATGGTTGGAGGTTGCGTTTCATGTCAGAGTATCTTTGTGCAAATGAACGTTTTTTTCATTGCTCCTAGGGGTCAGACGTGACTTTAAATCGCTTTTGGCTATTAGTCATAAACTGAGTGATGCTCTGCTTTACATTTTGATTTTAGTTTCTCGTTCTAATAATGTGAGAGCTTGTTTTATTTCCCCGTGTTTGCTCCAGTATTACCCAATATTTGACTGACACTCTCATCAGTCACAGTCGTGGAAGAGACGACACGCCGCCTTCTTAGAATGAGCGTGTGGATGAGTACTTTAATTTTTAACAAGCCGTCAGACTGAGCAGCAGTTTTTAAGGCTTATCTTGGTTTCACAGCCGAGTGAAAATAGTGTCTGATTGAAAAGCTGGAGGAAACGCAGAATTCAAAATAAAAGCATTTCAGTGTAAAGTTGCTGCCTGTCGATTTGATTCGTTTTTTCCCATCTTATTTTATCATTCTTTATTATTATTTTAATTTTAAATTACATACAAGAAATTAGGAAAAAAAGTTCTTGCATTAAAATCTATAATATTATATCTAAGAGGATGTAGAGGAAACATTTTGACAGGAATGCTGCTTTTTTTGTTTTTTTAAATAAAACATTTCCACAAGTGTCAAGTAGCTCTGCTTTCTCACTGACTGAAACTGTCAGTTTTTTTATAGAATCAGTGTGTGATTGCAGGAAAAAGTCCCCATACTGCTGCATCCATCCCACTAAACTGTCAAACGCTTTTACCTTCACTTCCCCACATCTTTTTTTTTAAATCCGTCCACTTTTATTGTCATTTTTTAACATCTTTTTTTAGCTCAAGCATAGAACACTCTTCAAACTAATCATTTAAATGTTCTAAAGCAAATATAAATGTAAATCATGTTGAAGAATTTTTTTAAAGGACTTAAAAACAGATTAATTTTCATTTTACTGTAAAAAAAAAATTGAATTTGCTCTACATTGATTGTAGTTTTCCATGTGACCACTAGGTGTCAGTGTTTATCCAAGCAAAAACATTTCATTCTTCCCTGGCGTTTCCTTGAAAACATTTGTGCTAGTTTGGTTGCTGATTTATTTTTAACCACTTTTGATGAAGGATGTATTCTATTTGGTTCTCAAAGGTTTGATGCAGTCAACAGTGACCAAATCCCTACAGCACAAATGACAGCCTGTATGCAAATGAAGTAAGTAGAGACGATAGAAGGGCAGAATAGAAGGTGAAGGATAATTGACATGGTGGAGAAGGACAGGAAGAAGTGATGACAGATGATTAGAGAAGATGCGCAGCAGACCAGATAAAGAGAACAGAGATGGGGCGAAGAGATTGAAAAGAATATAAAGATGATGGGAGAGGCGACAAAAAGATAAATTGGGTTGAGATGAGTGAGAGTGGAAAGAAAGGAGGAAGAAAATGGGAAATAAGGAGAGAAGACTGAAAACTGATTGTGACCGTTTCACATTTTGACATTGGATATTCCACTTTGTTTTTATATCTTACGCGTCCTCCCACTCAAAACAATGTTTTGTCTCGTGACAGAAAGCAGACGGAGGCGTGATATGTTTTTATTCCAAATAATGCATAATTCTTTGTTGCCATTGTCAAGTTATCATCACAGTAATCACAATCATCATGATAACACAACACACCCAAGAGTTCTGCAATCTGCAGACAGAAAACCTCTCGATTAGCATCGCTGAAGCCAAAAATAAAAAAAAGGATTTGGCATTTACAGATTCTGCTTTTTGTCTCCCTTAAACAGATGGTAGAGGTGTGAACATTTCTATCAACAATGAGAGACGGAATGTAAAACGATTTTTAAACTGCAACCTTTCCACCAAGTCCAAAGAGCTGTCAAAGGACACCAGTTACAAGATTGTAGACGTGAACAAGACTGGGATAAACCATACATCCGTTTTCTAAAGCCGTTTTGTCCCTTTCGGGGTCACAGGGGTACCAGAACCTAACCAGCCACTCGTGGCCGAAGGCAGGGTGCACCCTGGACGGGTCGCCAATCTGTCGCAGGGCCACAACCACACACTCGCATTCACACTTAGAGTTAATTAGGAGTAAGCTAGAGGAAGCTGGAGAAAACCCACGCATGCACAGCGTAGCAACCATGATCGTGTTTATTTATGATTTCACTTTTTGTCATGTGATGAGGAGAGACATTATTAGGAGGACCTGTCACCTGGGTTTTTTTTTTTTTTTTTTTGGTTCTGTTGGTTCCAAGACGCCCCAGTATTTTTTGTTGACCACTTTAGTTGCAATTTATTTTGGAAATAAATCTTTTCTGTGATCGTTTACATAACTTGTGTTATCTGTGTCTATAATGAACTTCAATAAATCAAGACACATCCAGATGACTTTTTCTTCATCTTTTTTGGAACATGTTGCAAGGAAGGTCCTCTCTAGTGGCTCATAAGGAAGCAGCTTGAGAAGAGAGATCTACTGTTTCAGCAATTATTAGAAAATGGATCAAATACAAGATCACTGACAATCTCCATGCAAGATCTCCCAGAACTATAATGGGAATGAACTGAAGAGAGCTAGACCCATAAAAACACCTCTTACTGTTTGGAAGGGAGTTAGACTCCAATAACACCCTTCCCACTGTGAAGCATGAGGGTGGAAGCATCATGCTAAGTGGACAGGACGACTCATTCATCCTAAGGAAAGAAAGAATTGGATCATGTAGGGAGATTTTTGGTGGATCTTCCACCATGACAATGATCCCAAACACATGGTCTGAGCAACAAAGGAGTGCTTTAAAAGCACCTCAAGGTTCTGTAGTGACGTAACCAGCCTCCAAACCTCAATCTAATCTGGGGAGGGAGTTGAAAGCTCATGTTGCCCAGCAACAGCCCCTAAAACATCTCAACTCTTGAGAAGATCTGTAGGGAAGAATGGACCAAACATGGTTAAAATGTTTGACCTCTGTCATTAACAACCAGGTTACATTACAAACTGTTGACGAAAACTTTTTTTTTACTAACCAAACACTTATTTTGCTGCACCATTGTTATCAATGTTATTTCCTTGAATTGTTTAGTTTTCTCTGTATACTGTCAGTTGAAGTTTAGAACATTACAAACTTCTACCATCTTTTTTAAGGAGGATAGGTTGCAGTAATGGTGACTCCCAAATACCCTTTTTTTCCCCCCCTGTAGCTTTTACTTAGAAACTACTATTCTTGATTCGTGATGGGGGGTGAGCTGGATGAAGGGAGAAACGTAGCAACTGACATGAAAAGGCCTGTAGAATGGAGAACATTTGGGTGTGTTTGTGGATTCATAGACAGAGTTTAGATATGTTAAAGCTCAAAGTTTGACATGAATGTGTCTGTGACTTTATTATAAAGTGGTCGCGATCAGCTCCTGCTCATATTTGTCCTTTTTTTTAAGGACAATTGTCAAGAAGCAGCATTTTACTTTACTTATAAAGCTAAATATTTAAAACCAGAGTTAATCTGCCCAGTTTTAACACTATGATTTCTGTAGGGCTCATGTATCCAAATGAGAGTTTGCACATTACAACAGGATTAGACAAAAAAATCAACTCAAGCCATCAAATTTTGTCCACATCTCCAAAATTTCCGTGTGGACTCAAATTCATCCAGATTGGTTCCATAGATTCTACCACTGGGACACCGTTCCAATAATCTCTCCTTCATTTTTCCAGTTTAGGTTTGTTTTTTTATAATATCACTTTTGTTTCTAGTAACCCACCCTTTGTTTATGTTTCCAATTTTACTTAATTAGCTACTTAAACCATATGGTTACATTTGAGTGATTGCTAAAAAGCATATTTCCCTCACTTGCTAACAGATTTGCATTGAAATCCTCTTTCCAACTATCCTTAACTAGTGGAAAATGATGCAAACTTTTTGGAAAAAACTCGGAATTGTGGGCAAAATAAAATACAATTCTTGATTTGTATATTTTAGCTTTTAATTTCAATGTATTTGTGCACTAAAAACATATTTTTTTTATTGTAACACATCATTTTCTGATTCAAATATTTATGCAGAACTTATTAATCTAAGGAAACCTCTGTAAGATTTTTTTATGCAGTTACCTAACATAATTTAAAGCAACAGATTGACACTTTTTAAACCCGCCTTCTTATAAAAGTTCAGTTAGTTGAGCTAAAGGGTAACAGGAAGTGGGTCATGGGTACTTCCTGCTGCTTCCTTTGCACTTTTATTTTCCAATTTAAGCATTTTTTGTTGTGTTATTATTGTTTTTTAATTATTTAACTGTATTTAACTATACTTTAACTACATAGCACTTGCTTGGAGACATCCTAAATAAATAAATAAATATATTTATCTTCACTGTTCTATCACATTGTTTGATGTGATTTACAGACTGTTAATGGCTATCTAGCTTTTGCTTAAAAAAAAAAAAAAATCCTCCGACATGTAAATTTGTGCAAATTTCCCATATGAGCATTTTTTATTTTTGCAAATTCTAAACTCTGTCCATGTTTCTTAGCAAAACTTTACCTGAATAATAATGGACACAAGAAATGATCACACACATCATGGTTTTTACAGGAAATCCGTCATGGAAACACCAAAAACATTTGGGTTTGGGCCAATACATTATAGTAAACTAGCATGATAATATATATATTTATATATCTGCATCATATCCAAGGTATAAGAAAACACACCATTCATATAAGTTGAAGCCAATCTATGAACCCAAAGAGAACAACTTTTTTCTTCAGGAGAAACATGTGCAATGAATGCTACTTAGCTCACTTTAAAGGCCTTTGCCGATAACGGAACTCTGCAAAAACGCTCAAAGAACGCAATCAGTGCACCCTTTTTTTAACAGAGGGACAACACTTCTAGTGCATATTGCAGGTTGTTTAATAAAAACAAAAGAGCAACAATTTAGGAGGCGCAAAAGAGAGGTGAAAGTGCGTGACAAGCTTTTCACAGATAGCTCTGCATGAAACGATGGACATCGAGATAAAAGAATAAAGAAGAAAAATAGCAGCTTTTGAATAATTCTTTTCTTTATAATTCTTCTTGGCAATTTATCTATCTTAGAAAAAAGAGAGGGGAGGGAAAAAGAGGGGTCTGATTAGAGGAATAAAGTGCAGGAATCGGATATTTGTAGTCCTTATAGAGGAGTTTTTGTAGTCCTTGATCGAGTTCCTTTAAGATTTGATCATGCCATTTTCAAGAAGTATTCCCATCCAGAGGTAAAATCTGTCTTTTTAAACAGTCTGTGAGTTTTTTTATTTATTTTTTTCCGTCCATCTGTCAGAATCTGTTCGGATCCAGAAGCTTAATTGACTTTGAGTGCTTTCATCACATCAGAAAGGATGCACACACAGCAATTTGTCCTTTTTTCTGAATTGTCTTGAACGCTGACTTTCATGTGACATTCCCATGCGATAATATTTAGTTGTCAGCTTGCAGAAAACCCAAGATATAAAGGAGATGTAGTCCAGCGAAGCAGTGACACTCCTCTTCAACAAAATCTGGCTTTTTTTTATGAGTTGTTTATCAATTCTTCATGTTTTTAGAAGCTCAAATTCTACTAATTTGTAGGAATCGACGCCATTTATGTAAAGAATCCCTGAATTTCTGCTCTAAATTTCTAAATACCGACAACACAGATTTGATGATATGTTTCCCAAATTTATGATATTTCCTTCTCCAAACCGGTTTAATGGCAAATTCAGCGAGTGGGTGGATGGCAGGCAATTTGCACTAACAAGTACTGCAAGAGAGAATGGATCCAAGTTTAGCAGGAAACTGGGGAAGAAGAAGAAGATGAGGTGTGTGTGGAGATTTGTAAGGGGGAGAAGGGCGGGGAGGGAACGGACTAAAAATAGAAAGAGGAAGTCGAGAAGTGTCAGTTCAGAGTCAGTCTCCTGTGTGAGCCCTTTTTAATATTTCCGTCCCATTCTGATATTACCTCTAGCCTCCGTGACAAATTCCCAGTGTTCTTTTAGGCGACAGAGGAGATCTGCTTCTCCTCCCTGTCTTCCCCGTCGGCCTCGCCGTCTCCCATCAGCGGCTGTCTCTTTTTTAGCTCTCTCTGGTATTTGGCCATCAGGGAGGCATAGATGCAGCCGTAAGCAGCCGCAGCAACCATCATGATGCAAACAATGCCGCACACCACGCCAGCGATCACCACCGTGCCAATGGCGCGCCGCACACTAACAGGTCGGTAGCGGGCTCGGACGCAATCTGGCGGCGCGTCGCCTCCTCCAGCGGTCGCTGAGGAGCCGTCGACGCTGCTGTCGGAGGCCGGCGTCACCCCGCTTGGGTTGAGAGCGCTCCTGCTGCACGGAGGGCCGCCTCCTTGTCCAGATCGAGAACCCTCACCGCCCCCTCCGTTCTCGTCTTCCAGTTGGAGGCAGTAGTTGAACATTTCCACCGGAACGCCACGGATGTCTCTCCCACGCAGGTCTTTGGGGAGCGTGCACTCCATGGCATCCACCTTCCCCCCTAAAGAAGAAAACATAGAGGGGGGGTAATTATTAAGTTATTAAGGTGATTTAGTTCTGTCAAAATTCAAACAAACATCCAAACGACAGAAAAAGACAGAGATGGAGGTGGTCGTGCCAACACCAGCGTGAGTCATACATCACGAAGTTGAAGATAGCCTCAACTAAGCCCTTGTATAATTCATGAGGTGACATGCCTAGCTTCATCACAGCTCAGGCATGTGCAGAAAAGAGAAATATCTGAGTCACTAATTCCCAACAGGAGGGTGGGGGGTTTGTTAGGCAGCGCCTCCAAACGGGGTGTCTGTCTCAAGGTCGCACGCTGATAAGTCATCGATCCGAGCCCCCTCCCCTCAATACTTTAAATAACAAAAACACTGGAATAATGCATGAGGATAAGATAGGATGAAAGGAGATTGCTTTCATCTGAGCATGTGACAAATTGACAAATCCTTCAGCAAACACAGCTCCCAAAATATGTCCAACTAATGCAGCTGCACTGCAAAAAATGTCCTTTTCAAAACAAGTTTAAAATAAAAAATACAATATATTTCTTCATTGTTTTCAGTGAATAAATCTGCCAGTAGAATCAGAAGAGTTTTGGAAAATTTCTTAAAATATATTGTTTTGGTGACTTCAACTATTATGTTTTACGGAAAACATTTATTCCTCAAAATAAAGTTTGTATTCTAAAAGGAAGTTCATTTTATCCCAAAATATATTAAGCGGTAAACCATCCAATTCTCTTTTTTTCTAAATCTATAATCATTTTAAAGACTAGAATCACACATTTTAAGATGAAAATGAAGCATAAATGCATGTTTGCTTGCAAACTTCTGTCTTGCTATTCAAAAATTCTAATTCCATTTTCTTTAAATTGAACAAATTTGTCTCTTGAAATAAGTCCACCCCCATTCACAGTTAAACTTCTTCTTAACATAAAGTAAAAACAATTTGTTTCAATAGAATCTCGGTTTATGATACGGTCACACATATAACTGCTACCATGTGATCATGAGGCATTGGCAGAATTTTTAAGATTTGCCCAATTTAAAAAAAAAAAAATCATTGGTGTAGACTGTGATCATGAATGTAGGCATTAGGGATGATGCCATGACAAAATTGGGCGACAGCTGGGTGTATCGATGGGAGTATTGATACCAAGGTGAAGTATCGATACTAGCATGATGAGATCAATACTTACTATACTTTCGTTGCAGTGTTGGTTTAATAAGTACAGTAAAGTACTTGAATGTACTTTTGGAGTTAATGCAAGCCATTTGTCTAGCCCTAGATTGGGTGAAAAAATGCCTAATTTGAGCAAAAACCTGCCCAATCTGGCAACACTGATTGTTGTTATTTTTTAACCAACTTCTGTGTTTTCTGTGTTTTACTACACACTTAATTAACAAAAAAAATGTGTATTTCCAAAATGATTCTATGATCACAACATTATAATGAATAAATATTGTTATTGATATCGGTGATACTAGCCCTGTAAGTACTTGGTATTGGATCAATACCCAAATTTCCAGTATCGCCCAACCCTAGTAGCTAAATCGCTGGGCAGCAGCTGCTCAATTTCCAGTGGCAGTGGGACGGCAGGGAGGTGGCTGGAGGGTGGCAGTTGGCCGATCATCAAACAATTTTGGAGACCCTCCGATCAGTCAATTATCAACCGATGTCAAAAATTCATCCGGTTGCTGTAAAACTTTAACTTTTTCTTAAAATCTTAAAAAAATACAACTAATAACAAATACCGCCGTGTGATCACCTGTCAAATTTACAGAAAACTTCCATTTAAGTCGCCACTCTGTTGCATTTTGGGTAATATGACTGTAAAATAAGAGATCAAATGACTCAACATTTACTGTTTTAAAACAAAAATTACCAAGAATCTATGTTAGCCTCAAATCAAGAGTTATTAAATAATTAAACCAGAAACAAGACAAAAATACTTGGTGAGAGGTCATTTTTTGCAGTGTGAGAGAAGCAGAGCAGAGCTTTTCGTGTTCAGAGACTGTGGCGTTGTAATAAAACTGTGGAAAAGGATCTTTTTTTGCTTCAATAACTTAAGAACAACAACCTTGGAAGAAGAGGTGGTTGTTCAAATTCAGGTTGCACTGTCTTCCTTCATAACACGCTTCATGCATTATCTCCCCTTTTTGCACAGCTATTGTCAGAGATTTCATCTTCAAGTGTGAAATGGCTCCTTGTAATTTTCCCAGCAGCTTTGATGATTATTAAATCATCATGTCTACTGTGTGTCAGTCTCTTTCTGATGAGTGCTGCGCTGAGAGGGAGTGAAGTTCAGCAAAGCAATGGGGAGCAGAACGAAGAAGAAAAGAGATGCTTCATTAGCGGGGCAGCTGAAGCCCGAGGCGCTGAGGTGAATGTAGATTTTATACACAAGCAGAAAGCGCAGAGCAGCTGTGGTTATCTGATGTACTCACAGCTTGCAGAGACACGTGGATTAAGCCCATAGAACAACAACAGCAAGTGCTTACACAACCACGCAGTCGCATTATACGACTTGAAGCACCTACTGTTATTCCTCGCCGCGTCTTTCTAGTTTTCTACCTCAGTGTTTCACAATCAAGCTGTTCTTGTTACAAAAATCAGACGTGCACCTCGGTACAGCAGCCACTCCATCCAGTGCTTGAAATCACGCAGATTGCAGTCGCACTCCCAGGGGTTGTGTCCCAGTTCCAGGTGTTGCAGGTTGGCCAGTGGCTCAAACGCTGCCCTCTCCAAACCATGAAGCCTGTTACCTGCTAGTGACAGCCACCTAGGTACACAAAGGTAATGAAACATTTATAGAAATCCACTTGTTTTTATAGTTCGGACTATAGTTTAGTGTTTTTTCATGTTATAATTAATTGTTGGTGCTCTAACAGTATTTTCAGCTGTATGAAGAGGATGCAAACAATGAGTCCAATGTTGACACGTGCATTCAGGTTGTCATTTTCAATGAAAAAGTCAATTTTGGGCTTTCACGGTTAAAATTTTTGCATTCACATATCACTACACAAGTTTCTTCAACCGTTTTTAGTCTCTACATACAAAACGCCATTAAACAGGTGTTGAAAGTTAAATCTGATTGAACTTTGACCAATCAGAGACTTAGATTTGGTAGCGATGTGTGTATGGCGCCCCTTTTAATTCACAAAAGTACCAACCATTTGTAATTTGTAAACTGACAATGGAGTTAAAATACATATTTCTGCTTTGTGCCCTTTTGAAATTATATGACACCAAAGCCTCGTTTCCAGTGAACAATCTGGTCCTGTTCTGGAATTCTGTTTCCACCCACTAAAGCCT
>NC_050534.1:12487802-12489689 GCF_002922805.2 Oryzias melastigma | reverse complement strand
TTTTAATATAGACTTGTGACCAAAAGAGTACACAGGAAGCTGCAAAAACCCGAATGCTTGGAAACGTTAGCTTAAATGAGCGCTAAATTGACGCTTTCCAATGACATCATCTCTTTCTGCCAATCAAAGTGCGGCTACAAAAGCTCCGCCCCAACTGTTCTCGTTCCACTTTTCAATGGACCAACAACCGATGGGGACCACCAATTGGTGTGGTTTGATACTGTTTAATAGATCCAATTTACAATGGAAATGCTCAAAATACCAAACCGAAATCTTTCATATATCAGACAAGAAGTGAGGAATAAAAAGCTTAGAGCAAGATTCACATTTGCACCGCTTCCACATTTTGCACCAAGCCTCTTCCAACAATAGGGGGCAGACATACGCTAGTAAACAGTAGAAAATGAAAAAAGAAGAAGTCCCTCCCACAAATCTTGTTTCAGGTTTTTTCTTCCACAGTTCTATTCTGATATGAAAGACTTGGTGTCGTATAATCCCAACAGTGCAATAATTAATTTCTCTTCTGTGGTCATGTTCACAATGGTTGGTACTTCCGTGTTTTGAAAAGGACGCCCCCCACACGCCACTACCAACATTTTTCATTGGAAGTGGCCTCATAAACCATAGTTGACACAGGCGGTGTGAATGTAGCGTGTCTACCTGAGCTTCTGTAGCTCATCAAGGAGTCCGAGAGGAACTGTGGACAGACCATTTAATGACAGGTCCAGACTCTGTAGACTGCCTAGACCCTGCAGAAATACAAAAACAGGTATTTGTATCCAAAACAAAATTTTTTTGGACACAAAAGTATCATGAAACCAAAGGTTCTGTGCATTAAAAGATTCTCTTAATGATAGCTTGATGTGTACCTGAAAGAGTTCTCTGTCCATAACTGTCAGGGAATTGTTGTGTAGAGTCAGTCTTGTCAGGTTTGACATGTCTCTGAATAATCCACCTGGCAAATTATCCAGGTAGTTGTTGGAGAGGTCTAACTCCTAAAACACAGCAAAACAAAACCCAAACTTCAACTTTTGTGGTTTTGAGAAGTTGCTAATATCCCTTAATTAGTCTTTAACTGCAAATAGTTTGACAATAGTTCAAGTGGAGGTCAGTTGTCTCTTTGAGAACGATTCATAAACATCTGAAAGCTTTAGGAGTTTGAATGCTTTAAAAGGAAAATTATATGAAAACTGTTTTTATTAGATTTTTTGTCCTTTTTTCTGTTCAGGGTTTAAGGTCAGGTTTAAAATCAGGTTCCCTTGATGCACTAACCCATAAATAATGTGTGTCCTGAATGCCAGGAAGTTTCAATTATGCTTTCAGTGGTGAAGCCAACATATTTGTTTTTAAAGTTTTTAAAAGCTTATAACTGTTAATAGAGATTATAAGCCCTGGTATATTCTAAAGCACATATATAAAACTGAAAACCACTGCTGCCTAACCATGAGGAGCAGATCTCCTGATAACGATGAACAAAAGTCGTCTGACCTCTAGTGAGGAGAGGTTAGCAAAAGCAGAGGCTTCCAGCGAGGCGAGCTTGTTGTTGGTGAGGAGGAGAGAGCGGCTTCTCTGAGGCAGGAGGTGCAAAGGAGGCAGAGAGGAGAGACCACGTCCTCCGCAGTCCACCACAAGGTCATCGGAGGAGCAGAGGCAGGGAGGAGGGCAGGGGGAGGCCGGCGGCAGCAGTGCAGCCAAGAGGCAGAGGATACCGAGGAAGACTGGAGAGGACAGACAAATGTTAGTTCTTCATTAGAACATTTTCATTAAACACTAGTCCAAATGTGCCAATACAGTTAAGTGAGTGTCCATTATAAAGTCTCCATCCAGTTTTATTGGAGTGCTAAGTTTGGAGATAGTCATTATAACTTCCAGAAAGATTTGAAAACT
>NC_050534.1:12475202-12487081 GCF_002922805.2 Oryzias melastigma | reverse complement strand
TTGGTTGCTTGGTTGCTTGATTGCTTGTTTGTTTGTTTGTTTGCTTGGTTGCTTGCTTGTTTATTTGTTTGTTTGTTTGGTTGGTTGCTTGCTTGATTTTTTATTTGTTTGTTTGGTTGGTTGGTTGCTTGTTTTCGTTTGCGTGGTTGGTTGATTGGTTGTTTGTTTGTTCGTTTGTGTGTTTGTTTTGCTGTTGGTTGCTTGATTGCTTGCTTGTTTGTTTGGTTGGTTGCTTGTTTGTTTTTGTTTGGCTGGTAGGTTGGTTGCTTATTTGTTTGTTTGGTTGATTGGTTGGTTGCTTGTTTGTTTGTTTGTTTTGCTTGTTTATTTTTATTTGGTTGGTAGGTTGGTTGCTTCTTTGCTTGTTTGTTTGGTTGGTTAGTTTGTTGCTTGTTTTTTTGTTTGGTTGGTAGGTTGGGTGTTAGATCGGTCGATCGGTCAGTCTATTAATTGATTGATTGAAATTCCCCGTGAATTACGGACGGTACTGTTGAAACCGAGTAAGTTCATCTCCATTTCCCATCATCCATCTGTTTACACTCTCACCCCCTCTAGCTTTAACATATTTATGTCTTTTGGGACCTTATATCACTTAACATTAGTAGGTAATACTTTCATATTTTAATTGAAATCCCTTTATTATACTTGGTCACCTAACATTTGTCATTTTTTTTAGACTTACCGCTCTTAAGCATCTACTCTGTTGGACAGTCGTGTATTGTATTCCACTGTATAGATATGTGTATGTGATAAATAACATTTGACACCAGCAAAACGCCACTGCTAGAAGCTTTTGCCAAATCAATTTTTTCATCTGCTCCTGATTCCTAACAATTTGTATAAAAGTATTCAGAAATGACCTTTAAGGCTCATTATTCCTTATACAAGTTCTCCATCATCAGAAAAATGCCAAAAAAACGAGTTAAAAACACACAAAAAAATGCGAAAATGGCAAAGTTGGTCTTTCACAAACATTCTAAAGACTCAGAACCAAACTAATACCCATTCTGAGTGAATGTTTTATTATGTTATATCACAAAGCCAAATCTCTGAACTTAAGGAAAGAAAGTCGAGTATATTATAACAGTCTCAAGGGAAATCCCTTCATTCATTAAAATCATTGCTTTGCTGCAGAATACCTTTGATGCATGCATCAAATATTAAGAACAAAATATTCTTTAATTGCCCCGAAAACATCCAAGGACAATACAAGACATTGAAAAAACGAAGAGATGTGGTGATAAATCGATGGAAGAATTTGTCTGTGTCGACCTTTACAATTTCAAATAGCAGCAATCTATGATGGAGAAACTTGTTTGTATGTGCGATTTCGTTCCCGTCACAGACTCTCTTTATCCTTCTCCTTCTCTTCCACCTCGAGTCTCTCAGCTCTGCTCAGTATTCCCCCTGTGTCTCGTTACACTGGCTGACTTTGTTTTCACCAATGGCATATCGGCAAGCGCTCTCTGCTTTATCTGCGATTGTGCGTGAGTTGGCAAGTGTGCGTGTGGGCATATGTTTTCACAACCAGGCGTGCATGTGTTAAGGAACCACAAAGCATGATATTAAAAAAAAATACTTGGTGTGAACTCCAGACACAGCCGCAGCACTTTTAACTCCACAGACAAGATTCTCTCCACCAGCACATTTCCTCACTTGCATCATTCCATTGCATATTATTAGCATCTAATTCTCAATGTGAGAATTCCTTTTATCGCCATGTCTCCCGCCTGTATTTCCTTCCTTTGTTTGAGCCCCTTTTTATATTTAAACATTTCTTTCTCATATTAAAAAGAACTTTAATTTACTTTCACACCACAAATTAGCACTGGTGTGATGAAATTCTGGAAAAAAAGCATTTTAATGGCCAGCATACTGATAAGAAGAGATAAGAGATAGCTTAATGAAAGCTGTATCTTTCTCCTAAAGTGACTTGACTTTCCCCAGGGCTCCCATATCTCATTACTAAGAAAATGTGAAAGTCGGAACTAAAACTGCGGCTCCTACTAGGTCTAACAATCTAAAAGATATTGCTCACATTTTCTTTTTAGAAAGATTTATTCTTTATTTCTTTTGAAAATTAATTTGTAATATAGTTTTAATCTATTTAAAGTTATTATTTTATCACTGTTTTGAAGTAAAAATGCTGTTTGTGTTAATCAGATCATATAAAATTATTGTTTCTGTTCATTTTGAAGTTGATGTGCAACAAAAACACTCAAATCCAACTTTCTGTTAGGAGAGTAGTTAATCCACTCGAAGCCACAATTGCCTGCTTTCTTTGAACATTTGGATTAAAAAAAGTAAATCTTAATGTCCTTTAAATTTGTTGTGTTTGAGAGATTCTGCAAATAAATTGTTTATCTGGTGTAATCCTGAATACAACAAGAAAAGTAATTTATGTATTTATTATTTTATAAAATAAAAGAATATTTTATATTATTCTTTTATTTACTTTATAATATTTTATTTATCATTTATATATCAATTAATATATCAATTTTATATTATATGATTGTATTTATTATTTATGCTATTTATTTATTTTATAATATTTTATTTTTATTAATAAATTGATTAATGTATCCACTTTATATTATATTGCTGTATTTATTATTATATATTATTTATTTATTTTATAATGTTTTATTTATTATTTACTTATTAATTATTGTATCAATTTTATATGATATTATTGTATTTGTTTCATACTATTCATTTATTTATAATATTTTACTGATTATTTTATATTATTTTATTTATTTATTAATTTATATTACCGTATTTTCCGGACTATAAGTCGCGGTTTTTTTCATAGATTGAATGTCCCTGCGACTTATACTCCAGTGCGACTTATATACGAATTTTTAATGATGAGATATGGACCGTAAGTCTAGAGTGCCCTCTTATGGTGATCTATGCAATTACTTTATTTACTTTAGTTATTCAGACGTGACACAGAGGACGAAGAATTTAACGGATTTAGTGATATGGAGTGAGATTGTGTGCAATTAATTACAGTAAAGATACAAAGTTGATGAGTTCTTGAGGCTATAGTTAAATAAAACTGTTATGTTATATAAATGCTACACCTTTTCGTTTTTTTCATGATGCTAATATGTGAATATGTGTTGACACATATTCAGCCTGTTTTCTATTCACTTATGAATGTTATAACTTACCTTCCAGGATGATGTAATATCGTTTTTTTCAACCAGTTTGTAAAATGAATTACTTGAAAAAAATGCGACTTATACTCCAGTGCGACTTATGTATGGTTTTTTCTTCTTCATTATGCATTTTTTGGCCCCTGCGACTTATACTCCGGTGCGACTTAAAGTCCGAAAAATACGGTACATTATTTTATTTATTTATTAATTTATATTACATTATTTTATTTATTGTTTTATAGTATTCATTTAGTTGACATTGAAATTTACAAAAACTAAAGAATAAAACTACAAAACCTAAAAATTTGGCTTCTGATTAAAAAAGGCTCAATTTTGATCTTAACCCTTGGTGAGGTCTGAGGCATTTTTGAGCTTTAAATTCTACTTTTACAATTTGTTGTAATAATGTATTTTTAAAAGTGTTATTTTGTAGCAATACTTAATATCCATTGTTTTAATTCCACCTCAGCCTTTTTTTTACTGATATTTTCCATCATTTCACACAATACTTCCACAATGAACATGAAACTGTCCAAAAAAACTCAATTCCAAGTAGTTATTTTGTCATATTCTTACGGCAAAAATTGAATAAATGTATGATCAAAGAGTTTTTTATAGCAAAACAAAAATAAAATGCATAAATCGAAAAGCAACGGAAAGAAAACGATCTCAAAATGTGAAACTGTCTAAAAATACAGGTGAATTTCCGTTAAATGTTCCCAGAATGTATGTATTGCAATAGTGTGTCATTATATTTTTAAAGCAAAAAAATTGAATTATTTTTTTAAATTGTAATGTATAATGTTTCTATAAAAACTAAATCAACTGTGGAGGGGTTAAAATCATTCCTACTTCATTGTAAACTTCTGTGAATGGCAAACTCAACCTGAGCTTAGACTACTCAAGGTTAATATTCATAATAAATCCAACTTCACTGGGGAAATCAATGCCAATTTTAATCATAAACCCAATCAATGAAAAAATAAAGTATGAGTTAAATTTCAGATTATAATATGTTAATTATTTACTTCAGTAGCCATTTTTATTTATAAAGCTTTGAACATTTTGCTCCCCTAAAGAGAATCTTTACATAATAGTGAAAATATCTCCTCTTCTCATCAAACAAATCATGAAGTTCTCATCTGGTTTGTCTGCCCACTTTTGCTCCAATATAATCCTAATCTGTGGAGCAGATGATCTTTTCTTCATGAATGATTTTAAAATATCCCAGAGCATCAGTTCTGTCAGACTTTATGGCTGCCATTTTTTGCTGCAGCAGCTCAGAGGACTCCAGAGTGGTTTTTGCTGCACTCCATCTCTGAGGCTGTTTGAAAGGTTAGGAGGAAAATGACATGGTAAGGTAGTGCTCACAACCAAGGAGACAAATATGTTTATTTTTCCTCTTCTCCTTTCCTCTCTTCTGATTTGGTCATTTTGTGCAGAATTTGACTTTTTAAGAAGCAATTAAATCAAGTCATTGGGTTCTGACTTCTTACCAGCAGCCATCTCCTCCTCTCCCTCTACCAGAGAACATTATACCCCCACATCAGCCCTTCTGCCTCTGCTGAAGCAGTTCTTCTAACATTTATGAGTGGTTTTAGCTGCTCCTCATGGAGGAGGTTCTTGTTGTTTTAGTCTTATTTGAGCAGCTCGAAATTCTGTCTGATGTACATCCACTGGGCTTTATCAGAAGAAATATATTCTGCCAGAGGAAGAAGATAGGAGGACTCAACCCAAATAGGTTTAAGTGGCTCCATACAGTTTCATTTAGTCCATGCTGACGTGCGTCTGAATTTTTTATAGTAATTCCCAGATACATGCTGGAAATGTGCTGACATTTTCCAGAACTCTCCCAGCGATGGGAAACAAACATTAAAATGTATGTGCTGTTAAGTGAAGTCTTAAAGACCCACTCCGATCATGTTTTGATCTATATTAAAAGTGTTCCCAGTGGTTTTTTAATTATGATTATGATGTTTTAAGTCATTTTCTAGGATATAGTTTCTGTAGAGTGGCAGGAGTTCATTAGAAATTCACTTCCGAGTTGTGAGCGGGACCACCTCCTCTTCCCATTATCCATCTGTTTAGACTATCTCCCACTAGCTCCTCACAACCCCAAACGTAACAATATATCCAGCAACAAATCCAGTCGTGAAATGTCCTCGCTCCTAAATATTCCACAGTCAACTGTCAGCTCTATTGTAACAAAATGGAAGAGTTTGGAAACAAGAACACCCCATCCATCCATCCATCCATCCATCCATCCATCTTCTTCCGCTTCATCCAGGACCGGGTCGTGGGGTCAGCAGTCTAAGCAAAGATGCCCAGGCTTCCCTCTCCGCGGCCACTTCCTCCAGCTCCTCTGGGGGGACCCCGAGGCGTTCCCAGGCCAGCCGAGAAACATAGTCTCTCCAGCGTGTCCTGGGTCTTCCCTGGGGCCTCCGCCCAGTGGGACATGCCCGGAACACCTCTCCAGGGAGGCGTCCAGGAGGCATCCGGACCAGATGCCCGAAGCACCTCAACTGGCTCCTCTCGATGCGGAGGAGAGGCGGCTCTACTCCGAGCTCCCTCCGGGTGACTGAGCTTCTCACCCTATCTCTAAGGGAGCGCCCAGCCACCCTGCGGAGAAAACTCATTTCAGCCGCTTGTAGTCGGGATCTCGCTCTTTCGGTCACGATCCAGAGCTCATGACCATAGGTGAGTACTGCAACGAAGATCGACCAGTAAATTGAGAGCTTTGCTTTCTGGCTCAGCTCTCTTTTCACCACAAGAGACCGCATAATAGCGGACGCCGCTCCAATCCGCCTGTCGATCTCACGCTCCGATCAAGAACACCCCAGTAACGAAAACTACCGGAGAGGGGTCACCGGATGCTAAAGCGCAAAGAGGTCGCTGGTTTTTTGAGAGCTGTGGATTGATGAATCCCGCTTTTCCATCTGGGAATCTGATGAGATTGAAGGTTGCCAGGAGAGCATTACATTTCAGACTGCATTGTGGCGAATGTGGAAATTTGGTGGGGGAGTAATGATGGTGTGGGCTTGTTTTTCAGGAGTTGGTCCATTAGTTCCAGTGAAAAAGAACGTTGAATGCTTCAGGATACCAAAACATTTTGGAAAATTCCGTGCTCTTGTAGGAACATTTTCCACTTCCAACATGACTCACACTTTTGGTAATACAGTATATGTCCTCCATCATAACTAAAATGCCACAGGAACATGTTATAAACACCAAAAACATCATCTAAATTAAAACAAAAAAACATTGTATTTTTTTCTTTGTTAATTTAAGAGTTTGTTACACAACAACAGTGCGGGACATTCCTCCACAAAGGTGCAAAGCCGTATTTAATAATAAAAGTCACGTGTGCCTCAGTCATGGACACGTGTTTCTGTGTGTGTGTGTTTGGCATTGTGCAAATGGCACCTTAAGGTAACAGTGGGTCATCTTTCAACAGGCATCACAACTGTCACCGTAGGCCTGCATTATTCATTCATGTTCTCCTGGTCGCGTTGGGTCACTTGTCTGTCCTGCAGAAGTGTTTTTCTCTCTTTTCTTTTAAGACGAACACTATTGACTGAAACAAAACCAAGATAATTTCAGGAATTTAATTCAACTTGTATTTAAAGATTAATGGCACCTGATACTTTATCCAAGGCCGAGCTTTTTAACACCTCACCTATCTGTAAGTGTATATCCAGTGGGTGATATTGGACCCAGCTATGGTGTCATCACCAGACAAACTTCTGTTACAGACCGCAGTTGTTGTTTTTTTTATTGAGGTCCAAGCTGTTTTCCATTCAGCTATCTCGTTACGACATTTTACCAGCTGACCTGTATTTTTTTTTTTTTTTTTTTACCTCTTTAATTTTTCACGCCGTATTCTGAGAATCCATCATGCTGCTTTCAGGAAGCTGACCTTAGAGTCTGCAAATGCCTCGCCGGTGTTACCTTTGAGCGTCTAACCACAAATCTAATTGCACGTTCCCTTATTAATGCAAATATTATTCGGCTGCGGCTCCAATAAAGTGTTAGGATAAATTTTCCTCAGCGTTTGACAAAGCGTCCAACTGCCAAATATTTTTGAAATGTTGGCAAAGGCACGAAAAGATGTAATTTGTGGCGTGTTATCCTCCGTCTGTTTAATCTTACCAGAAAGCTTTTAGCAGCAGCAGCTTCTGTGTGCTTTTATAGATGTTGTTAACATGTCTGACCCTTATATGTAACCTAAGATCTTATTTACTTAGCAGACAGAAAATAGCCAGCCGGGGTGCGTGCCAGTCATGACAGATTATGCAATCAAATGCTTATAACTATATATACTCCAACATTTGATGTCATTTTGTCTCAGTGAAACAAGAGGATACGTGACACTCATGCCACCCGATGTTAAGGTTGCAGCACCACCTTATTATGTCCTCATAGACATATTGTTACCGTAGCAACCGGGATATTAAATGCAGAAGTGTGAGAGGAGTTTATGGTTCGCGGCAAATCTCCTCGTTTAACCCACATTAGTCTGTTCCTTTCCAGTCAACACACACGACCGTTCCCCCTGACTTTAAAGCTGCTTCCCCACATACTTTAAAAAAAAATACACTCTGATAAATATGCAGGACTTAAGGATAAGCAGAGACAGGGTGTAAGGATTTAGGCTGCACCCCCGCTGACAGGGTGATGGGAAGAGGAACGAGCGTCTCTCAGAGCTTTTTTACATTTCCACATCTTCTCCCAACACGATTACCTCCGTCTACCTATTTCTGTCTTCCTGTTCTCTCCTGCTTTGTTTACTCCTTCGATTCTCTCCTTTTTTTTTCCCACGCTGTGTCACGTCTGTCCATCGCTCCTGTGACAAGTCCAGCATCTGTGAGACGGCGTCATTATTCTGACTTTCAAGCGCCGAGAAAATAACTGTAGGCTCATCTGCCTTCATGATTGTACTATCTGTATCAATTTGTAACAACACCCACTCTTGTTCACTCAGTTTAGGGTAAAAATAAAAATTCAAAAGGGGGACTAAATGCATATGCCACATCCAGATCTGAGATGATGCATATTTTAGTGTTTAAAAGATGCTGACCAATCTCCTGGGAGTCGGTCCAAGACTTAGCAAAGCCAAAAAATGACTCCAAAGTAATATTAGAGTCCTACAGCCAATCCACAAATCCAGCAGGTCTCTTATGGAAATTAAAATATAAGGAATTTTACATTTCCGTCAATGTTTTGACCTAAACGTCCGTTTGCATTATTTATTGTCTATATTTGCATCCTTTGGAAAGTCCATAAATGGGATTAAAAAGTTATTCTTCGATTTGCCAGATGCGTTGGCTGCGTGGCCAACAAGCTGTCACTTGTTCCTAACTCCAGGTCTCGTATAACCCGATGAGAAGGGATCAGGCTCCACTCCAGACCTGATGCCACTAACACACAGTGTCAAACTGCTGCCGAGTAAAGCTCACTTAGAAACTTCCTCCTTCTACTAACAAATGTGTTTCTTTTACTTCACGAACCTCACCCTCAAATTCATGACTAACTTGTTTCCTTTGTTTCGTATACTTGAATGTTATAAATCTGTAGTTCTATTTTTACAATTTATCCCTCATTCATGGCTCCTTTCCATTCATGGCTCCTGTCCAAAGCGAATGCTGTAACCACAGTCGGTGTCATACCTCTGTTGAAAGCCAAATTCTCGCTCTGTATTACTCTCTCGATCACACGTTTCTTCTTTTGGAAGCAAATCAGTGAGTCGTTTGGTTTGGAGTTGCAAGAAAAGTGTACAAACACACTCAGAATCAAAATACATTTCGACTCCTCTGTGTGCAAGTGTGGATCTGTGTGTGTTGTTTAAAGCAGTCTGCTGGGATCTTCTTGCACCATATGGTCCCTGTTTTGCATTTGGACCCCTCTGTTTTTCTCTCTGGTCTACTTTCTCTTCCTTCATACTCCCCACTGTCATTTATTCCTATTGACTGTATATGAGAATTGGACTGGCTTTCCAAATAGGAAGTACCCGCTGGCTCCAAGAAGCCAAAATCCCATAGACTTGTAAGGTTTCTTCTTTTTTTCGTGACTCGGGTTTTTTTTAGGAGTTTTTCCTAACCGGGAGGGAGGGTCTAAGGCAGGGATAACCAGTTTTATTTAGTCTTAGTTTTTAACTATTGTTCATATTTTGAAGCCCAATGAGGCAATTTTCTTTGTGATTTTGGGCTATATAAATAAAATGGAATTGAATTGAATTGATATATATATATATATATTTACTACTATTTTTGTTGCACCGGTAATGTTAGGTTGGGGTTGTGAGGGGCTGTAAGCTAGCGTGAAAGAGTGTAAATAAGGTGATGATCAGAGGTAAATTTCTGATGAAGATTCCCATTTTGCAAAACCTTTTTGATTGATTTAGGCTAAAACAGCGCAATCATGATCAAAAGACCACTGGGAACGCTTTGACAATAGATCAAATAGTGGAATTTTAACTATGATTTAAAGAATTATAAAACCCACAAAGCATAACAAATGATAAGTACACCTATACAGCATAAATACATAAAAAAACAACCAAAGAAAAATTCGGAACATTTTTTAAATTGATTAATTGCTAGTTCTCTGTGTCAACCGTTTTACCTCAAATTCATGTAAATCAATATAATTTATCATATGAAACTAATAACTCAGAATTAGATTTTCAGATATTTTATAAATTATGGCACAAAGAGTGTAGAGTGGAACCAAAATAGATGATGCAAAAAATGTCCCCCCCAATCATTCATTACACACATTCTGTGTCAATCAATGACATTGATTTAAACTTAGAGAGAGTCTGTTCTGACGCTGGCACACATTCGATTGCAGCCGTTTAATGAGTCGGATCAATTGAAACAATCTGCATATTCATTTGTCGCAGGGATAGAATGGACGACGGGAAAAGGGAGAAGGGCAGAGATGTTAGAGAGGTTGGGACGGAGATAAAGAGAGGCTAAGCTACCCACGGGGAGGCAAACCTATTGAGCGAGAGGCTGTGTGGGCGTTTCTGACAAACATTGTTGCCCTGTTTTTATAAAGGTGTCACACAGCAGCTTGCTGAGATGTTTATGCTTGACCCCTCTTAAAAGAATGGTATTTATTTTCATAAATCGACTCTAATTTCTGATAATTTGGTAAGTTCCTCAACTTTACCACCTAATTCAAATGAATCGCAAATATTTTTTTTTATTTGTTGAGCCACTAAACTCGTTTGAATCGCTTTCATCAAAAATAGGGAGATGAAAATTGCATTTTTAGTGTGTTTTTGAGGCATTTTCCTTTTCATGGAGGGTATATATAAAGAATATTAAGCTTAAAATTGCATTTCTGATTATTTCTTTACTTGTGAAACTATATAAATTAACATAATATTTAGGTATTTTGGCTAAACATAATTATAATTAAAAGACCACTAACAGATCAAAAGATGATCGCAGTGGGACTGTCCTGGATGGATGGAGAAATGGGAAGTGACAACGGTCAAAAAATGACAGGTGAAAGGCAGGAGATAAGTGACAAAAACAAGATCAAGAAGGAAAATGTTTGGGTTGCAGAAACTGTCATCTAGAATGATTTTCCAGAAGCTCTGGTGTCACGTGTCGCGGCCTTCCTGTCGCTGCTGAGCTCCGATCATGACAGTGACAGAGGGGCAGATGAACTGGAGAAGCTGTAAAGGTTAAATGGAGTTTAGAGGCCCACTCGTGAACTTTGACCCAAGCGCGGGGGATTATGTAACCATCGTGGCAGCATTGCTTTTTTATGGCATGAAAAGGAAGCACCTGAAAGTCGCCCCCCTCTCTCTGTTTTGTTGCTATAGACAACCAGCTGTGTGAGTGCACACACTGATGTGACATTTCGCCACAACACTTGGCATCAGCGAACTCATCCTTTCTGTGTGTGTGTGTGTGTGTGAAGTCATGCTGGGCATGTTAACATTGTCTAAACAGCAGCTGTCAAAACACACTCTCCCTTTCTTCATGCGCAGTTACTGTAAGGTACAATCTAGCTGAGCTAAAATTAATTTCTTTTCCGTTTTTGAATTTGTCCACTCACCCGATCTGGCCAAGTCGGCAGCAGAGTTTGTGGGAGGCAGGCCGGTACCCCCAGGAGGGTGAGTGTGAGGGGGCATCTCTGAACCCTTCGGGGTGAAGCAAAGATGGGGTCAAGCTGTCATGGCTGCAGCCTTAAAAAAAAAAGCTGCAGCAAGTCACCTAAGCAAAGAGAAAAGACGAGAGTTTTACATGCAATCCAGGACATTTCTTGATTAATTCATTGATTTATTTACATTTTTTGTTCCTATTCTGTTTGGGCGCATGTGAAAATGGGAATCACACACTCTGTCTGACATTTTGTTGGCATGAATAATAAATGCACGTGTCTTTGGTAGTTCACACAATCAAGTTTGTTTTTAACACAGGCAGACCCCCAACTGTTGCTGTCAGGCACTGACGAGAGAAGAGAGCAGAGGAAGCAGCAGAGGGACTGCAGAAATATTAAAGGAAAAAAGGTTTAAAATGGGGCTGCAGCTTATCAAAGTGCCAGCAGAAGGCATTGAAATGTGTTATTTTTCCCTTTTGGGAATAAAATGTTTGATGGAGAAAAATTAATTAACTCGGCGTAATATTTTAGGACCACTACAGAAACAAGCAAAAAAAAAAATGAGTGTTAAAGCTAAATGACAACAATGGG
>NC_050534.1:12467664-12474802 GCF_002922805.2 Oryzias melastigma | reverse complement strand
TAAATAAATACATTTAAAAGCTAAAAGAAAACTGTTTTGGAGTTCTACTGGGTTAAAAAGATTTTTTTTCACTATGTATTTTTTTATTGTGATTTGCTAAACAATCTTAAATATCATTAGTAAAATTCAGAAAGTTTCTTTAAAAATACTTTAACTTTTGATTCAGCTTTTCTTCTTATAAAATGTCAATCTATTTGAAACACAAATGTGTTTGGAAACAATATATCACTGTCAAAAAATAGAACAAATAATGATGGAATTTCCTGCAGTGACTGTTTCTTAAATGCAGATTCAGAGACTGATTTCATTGTGAAAATAACACAACAAAAAGAAAAACAATCAATTTCCCACTAGAGATAAATAAAATGCAACACAAAATAAAAAAAGTCTGTCAGAAATCAATGTTTCTTTGCTCTGAATGAAAATTATTTGGTTTATAAACTGAATAAAAGATCTATCTATCATTGATTTAATCTAAAATTGCATGTTTTCCATCATCTTTTCTATGAGTCTCTGTGAAATGAAAGTTTTATAAAGCAGTCTGCACTTTTCCAACGATGACTTTACAAAATAATTGTTTTGATATTGATTTCTGTTTAGAATCAATGATTCCCCTGCAGTTTGTCACACACTTCACTGCAGTTTCACAATAAGACTTAATCTCTACGTGCTTTTTAGACGTTTCATGTTGAAGTCTTTGTAATCACAAAGCTTTAGAAAACAACCTTTTGGACACTTATTGAATACTAACATTTTTAGAAACAGACTTTTAATGTGTTTTGTGGAGGTATTCTGCTAAATGCCAAAAATTGTGCATTTAATCAGATTAGTTGTTTCAGCACTCTTCCTTTAAAAGCATGTAGCTCATTTTAGTTTATACTAAAATAACCAATAAAAGGCGTTTAAATGAAAGCCCAGTGTGGCTTGCAGGATTTTTGTCCCTATCAGTCGTGCATGCAGACTGTAACTCCAGCCTTTTTCTAAAAGAACTGCCATCAGTCTGTCAGTAGGTTAATTAGAGCTGGCTAAACATGGAAACCAGAGGAAAGGACAGGAGTACACCAGTCTTGGATGAAGACGGAGAAAGGAGAAATGAAAGAAGAACAGAAACATTGTCAAGAAATGTAGGGCAAAAATAAGTGTAATGAATGAAAGTAAAGGAAATTCCCTCCCCATCATCACCTAGGGTTGTAGTTTCTGTGGTGGATTACTTTAAGGTTTCATCATTGTGTTTATTTTGCTACTCATACCTATAAGAGCGGTTTGACTCTCCCACCAGCACTATTTTTGTCTTCACGTTATTGTCCTACATTCTCCTTTTCATCTCTGTCAAGTGTTTTTACTTTTCCCTCATCAAAATCCCCATCAATCTTTCCCCTCTCATTTATCTATCTGAGGTCTTTTCTCTCCTTGACAACAGGAGTGGATCAGGGATGTTCTGCGACTAGTTTTCCTGCATGTGATTAAAGTCACATTACCCAGACTCCTCTGGGAAATTAATTTTATTCTTTTGACATAATCATGAGCTTCATTCAAAACATTTAAGAGTTGAAAGCATAAGCTCATTTTAAGGGCCTATATCATGCAAAATCAACTTTTTAAGCTTTTAAGTGTATTATAATGTTCATTCCTCACTATAAACAACCCCAAAGCGGTATTTTGATCCATTCACACATTTCTGAGCTTTCCTCTAAAACTCCTCTCAATTCACGAAAACAAGCAGGTTCTCATGAGCTGATGTCACAAAGTGAGAACCGCCCCTTTCAGGAAGAGTCTGCACTGCCAGAACCGCCCCCAAAGGCTGACACAAACAGACAATTTATCTGCAAAGCTAGTTGTTTTCAGGCGCTCGCTTTGTTGTCACTTCATCGTGTGCTGCCGATCCTAGTGTGAATTCAGCTTCAGTGTTCTTTACATGTGTTAGGTGCCAAAAGAAAGAAAACAAATATTCTTGGTCATCTTGTTGTGGACTGAAACACCAGTGTTTTAGACACACAACAGGTGTTAATACACAAACTGAGACTAATTCCTTCTAAACTAAAGTACACTCAAAAATATTGTTTTTTATTGTTTCAAGCTTTTGGCTGTACAATTTAGCAAAAACGTTATCTTTGCACGTTCTACATTTTCCATTATTTTTATGTGATGAATACCTTAGTGCACATGTGTCAAAGATGAGGCCCAGGGGCCGAATCCGGCCCCCTGGGTAATTATATCCGGGCCTCCAGATCATTTTATTGTTATTAATGGCCTGATATTATCTTGCGTTAATTTCTAATTGTACAATGTGCACATAATATATTTTTATGGAGAGAAAAATATTTAAACTTATTTAAGGTTTAAGTTGATTTATTCTCGAATAATCGTCCTGCCTTTTTATTATTCATAATTATGTTAAAAAATCTTGGTTTTAAAGTTTTAAAAATTGGCATTGTCCTCGCTTTTTGGGCTATTTTGGCATTTATTAAGATTCTTTTTAGGCTATTTTTGAGTTTAGCTAATATTTCAGCTACGTGTTAGCTGTTTTGGCTAATTTAGGCTTTTTTCCGTTTTTTAGGCTATTTTGAAGTTTAGCAATTTTTTCAGCTACATGCTAGCTGATTTGGCTAACCTATTTTTTTTTTAAGTTTTTTAGTCTAATTTGGGATTCAGCTAATATTTTCACTGGCTATCAGCTTCAGCGTTTTCAGCTGAACATATCCATCTACAATCTAATATCCATAAATGTCTAGTTCATAATTATGTTAAAAAGTTACGGTTTTTAAAGTTTTAAAAATGTAGTTTTAGCATGTTCAATAAACGTGCGATGGAGTTTGACACCCCTGCCTTAGTGTGTTGTCATCATTTTGTTTACTTAATTTTTGTTTTTTTTTCTTTATATATTTCATTTTTATTCATAAAGTCCATCTTTATACTGGAGTATTTCCTAAAGACAAAAAAGCAAAAATTATTTTTAAACACTAGCGTTTTGATAAATAAGCAAAAAAAGGAAAAACAAAAAAAAGGGGGGCGGGGTTAAAAGTGTACACATATGCATACATAAATAACAAGCTAATCCTTTCCTGGATCTATCAAATTCTAATTAGTTGATCCTTTGCTGGCTTATTTTAAGCTATTAAGTGTGTGATATCATGTTATAATAGTTTCAAAGTGCACATTAGGTAATGGAGGATTAACCTGCTCATGATCCGGGAAAACGAAACTGCTGATCAGCTTTGAAAGGCACAGACTCCATATCTTGAAATTCATGGTTTTTACATCAATTATATTTTATGTATCAACAATCAATGGGAACATTCTGGAAATTCAGACTAAATTGGACGTCGAGATCTGAGCAACTGTTTCCAAAGAACTGTTACTGTAATGTAGGATTACAGAGGAGTTGCCTCATTCTGTAGTTGTTTAATTAAACGGATGATGTGCCTCCTTGTCAGTTTAGTTCATTTGGACACTGGGGAAGCCAAAACCCACACAATGTGCAGGCAAGCAAATTTCTTGGGTGCCTGAGCCTTTGGGAGTAAAATAATTCCCGTTTCTTTGCTCCTCGTTTCATCCTTATATCATCATCTTTTCATGCTCGGATTTTTTTTTTTTTACCCATTTTTGCTTCAATTTGCATCATAGCTACAGTTTATTTTTTTCCCAGATGAGAACAACAAATTGCTCGTAATAAAAATAATATAAATCTTAAAGTTAAAAGCACAAACACGGACAGAGAAAAGGAATCTAAGTTCACGAAAAAGTAAAAATACATCATTAATGTGTGCGTTGTGCTGTAATGATGCAAACAAAGGCAGGGAGGTGCGGCCAAGCTCCCGGAATCAATTTTTAATGTTGCCTTTTACACAAAAGAGCAAAGATACTCGGCCGATAAAGCTTGCACGAGCGATCAAACAGTCGCACACCTGACCACATGCCAAAAGCAGGAGAAAAACTCCCGTTTGCACACATCCCAACCCATTACTATAAATGTAAAAGAAAACCACGGCTATTAAACATGTTTTGGTTGTAAATAATATGATAATTTAAAAAAAAAATGTTTTTAGGTTCGGATTAGAGACCGTATGTTAAAGATATTAAAATAGGTAACATTGTTGCATCGAAGAGAATTTTAAGCGGTCGTTTAAATTTTTCACACTTTTCTAAATATTTATTTTGAGCGTCACATGCATCACATCATACATGTGACTGAAGCCATTCAAAGGCTACGTTTTTCCCAAAAAGCTCCTTTAATATTTTCTTTCAAACTGCTAATAAACGGCACGTCTTTTGATTGCGAGACAATCCAGAGGAGGATCAAAAAAAAAAAAGCCCCCAGGGGGCACGAGGCTGATGAGGCCTCACACTCACTGCATCAGCGTATAATCACAGCTTTCTAGCAGGTTAATCACTCTTGCATCAGCCCTTCAAAAGCTGACAGAAAGAGCTGACAAAGTGTCAGGAGGTTGGTAAGAGCCACATTTATAGCACCAGAAAAAGTTATATAATTTACAGGAACTGTCAGAAACCTAAAAAAGGATAAAGTAAACATATTTCTGAAGGATTATTGACTTTAGAGGTGTTTGTGGTAGCTAAAATTGGGCATGCTTGGTATTTATAAATGCATTATTACACATTTCTGTACGTTTGAGCAAAAACTGTGGTTCATATGTATTATTTTTTTTAGTAAAAATCATTTTTTTTACAAGGTTACAAGCACTTTAGACAGAGTTTTTGCTGATCTTCAGATTCCACTGCCCACCTCTGCAGTGTTTGCTTACAATTCCCAACCCAGTCATTACTGCTAATGGTCATTTGTGCATGTGATACAGCACCCACACAGAATGCAAATAAAAAAAAAGGCATTTTCATTCACCATAACTTAGTTTAGCCTGATGGATCTTTGTCTCCAAGTCTGAGAAAGCAGCTTCATTGAAATGTTTGTATGAGGAACTAATGCCACTCTTACCTTTTGGAGCAAGTGTGTCAGTCAGCAGCAGGCTCCCAGCTCTCTGCTGTCAGCCATCCATCCATGAATGTAGCTCAAAACATGTCAAAATCTCCCACAGGACAAAATATCGACGACTCTCCTCTGCTCGGGAAATCCATGCAACGTCCTGGTCAAATACAATAAAAGAATAATCCTTTTTTTCTGTACAGAGAATCTCTCAGCTCACCAATGAATTGAGGAAAGGGAGGGATTTTGTTAAAAAAAATTAGGTGAAAAGAGGCTTAGATACACAAGGAGGAAAGAGAGGATAAGGTCCTTAGAGGGATGGAGATAGTTAATCCTTTGCCTCTGATCTTTTTTCCTATAGAAATGATACGTCCAGTGCTGTCCTGCTCGCCGGCTATCGAGCGTCTGAGAAGGAAGGATTGTGCGTGTGTCTCAGAGAGGGAGACAACAGCGTTCGGTCGCTGGCGTCATGCGCTACCCCTTTCTGTGGCGCTATGTTTGTGATTCCAGCAGTCAGCACGCGTTGGAGCGTGGATGTCTGTGTGTCTGTGTGTGTGTGTGGCTTTCCGGTGAGTCTTTAAGTGTCGCTGCTCCCCTTCCTCCTCCTCCTCCTCTTCTGTTTGTGTGTGCAGTCGTGCATGTGTGTGTGCCTTGTCAAATATAGTAACATTAGTGTGCGCTGCCTCTGTCTGCCTGCAGCTCTCCCACAGTGACAGAGAGGGGACGAAGGAGAGCGACAGATGATGGGAAAGAGAGCCGAAACAAATGTTTGGAGAAAATAGAGGTGGTAGGGAGGAGATGGAGAAGTGGTTAGTCGAATGAGAAAAGGTATGGAGGCAGAGGACGGGTGATGAGAAGGAGGACAGAAAAGGCAGGAATTAGAGGAGCAGTGGATGAGAATCTCCCTCTACTAATGGGCTTTCCCCTCCCTCCATTTATTTTCTTCTTTTCATTTTCATTCCGTTCCCTGTGGCATCTCCCATAACGCCAGCTTGTGCGTCTTTATGTCGACTGTGAGTGCTTTTACTCCCATTATAGAGCAAAAAAAAAAAAAAATCTACAATGAAAGATTGAAATCCTTAAAAAAATTGGAAGCAATTTCTGTGGAAGACAGTTCTCAATTTTCCGAGCAGACAGACAGAAAGTGTTAAGTGTGAAGCATGAACTGGTGGGGGATTCTGTGTTTGTTTGCATACAACCATATAATTACTTGGCTTGGCCTTACGTGGAGTGAATCATAGAATACACACATACACACACATTGTCCTGTTAATGAGCATGTGAATCATTTGGCACAGTTGGCAGAGTTTAAATGAGACCGGGGTTTTGCATAAAAAACTGAACCAGACCTAATCACCAGCGAGTTTCTGAAATATGGCGGCGAAGCACCTTTCCAGGTGTTTGTTTCCGTTTTGATTTTTCCACCATTTTTTGTTGATCTTTTCCTCACAATGAAAGGACATATTTAAAGAAAATCAAGCTCAAAATTGCATTAAAAGTCGTCTGAAACTGATTGTGTTTGTGACAATCATCAGGCCACAATCTCCATTCTGATGCATCCACAAAAAGATCAATGTACGTCTTGGTTTTCCTCGTCCGAGCTGGCTCAACACTCAGAGGTGAATTCCTAATGCCGCTCTGCAGAAACTATGTCCTAGATCAGTGGTCCTCAACCTTTTTCAGGGCACAGACAGGTTTAAATTAGACAATATTTTCACGGATCAGAGCTCTGTCTCCCCCTCAGGTCACTAGCGGTATAGCTGTCTCCAGAGTACTAAACGCACTACATTTCCCAGCAACCCCAGTGCACAGTTCCTGGATGCCACTAAACTGACTCTCATTTGCCAATTAAGCGAGGGGTCTCTGGTAACACGCAAAATGGCGGCAGAAACAATCTCTAGCAAAGCAGAAATTTCGCAATTTTAGTTGGTAGTGGAAATTTCCTAAACTTTAGGGAACCCTTTCAAAAATGACATTTGAAAACCTTTCAGAATTGTTAGCTTTTAAATGTGCAGAAACTGTAGCTGTCTAGCAGTTTAGTGTGCAAGATGAGATTTAAATGGGACAGACAACGTTCATTTTTTTTATTTCTTTCAAGTCAATATTAACAATTGTTCATATTTGTATAGTCACTCCCAGAGAAAAAGCCGGAGAAATGCAGTTTTTTCTTGGTAAATCAGCTGATCAGAACTAGGAAAATGC